>NW_026125797.1:0-179582 GCF_943737965.1 Phodopus roborovskii | reverse complement strand
TCACACTTGTTCCCAACAATATCAGCCTCTTGAGTTAATTCTTGTAGCGGTGAACTACAGAATTTTGTTATAATCCTGACATAGGTCCTGGCTATGAACGTTCCATAATATTTCTCATCCATATCTCTAACTCCTGTTCCCCTATCCTTCCTTCCTCTATCATCTTGATATGAAGTGATAGGAAGAGCTCATGAAAGAGGAAAGCAAAATCATGCAAACAATTCTGGTGAAGATTTTAGCCATCATACTTTTCTTTAATTTCAATAATCAAAATGTTTTTTTTTTTTTTTTTTTTTTTTTTTTTTTGTGGAGCATGGTTCTTATTAAGTTCACTACACCCAAGATAAATTACAAACTGTCAGCCCTTCTGATGTAAGCTTCAACCCAACAGAGAGACAGACAGAGAGAGACAGAGAGAGAAATAAAGACAGCATGAGGAGAGAGAGGGAGAGGAAAGAGAGATAATGGGAGCAAGAGAGATTTCAACCCACGGTTCTCCACCTTCTGGTTTCAAACTCTGTACCAAAGTATACAGCATATAAGACTGGGGAAGAAACCAACCCTACATGGTGTCTATGCTTGAAGCTCTGATTGGCTACCAAAGCCTGAGTTAGCTAAATGAGGACCAAATGAACAGAAAAGACACAGAACTTGAGGGCAGGTTTGGATCAGGACTACAAAACATTCTAAACTCTTTGTATAGATACAAAAGCCTTGGTTCCCACACAACAACCTGTGCCTGACTGGGTATGCAGATATTGGTTTAAGTATGGCTTCTCTACTTCTTCCCAGGGATGATATGGAGAGGATGGGTTCAGGATATGGTGGGATTGCTTTTAGCAGGAGGTGTGGTTTACACGGTTTCCATTAGCTGCCATCCTGTAGATCATCGGCACCCGTTTTCTTGAGAGATGGACAAAGCAAGTTGTGTAACGCTTCAAACGTAATTACTGAGCTGCATTTGAGAGAGGATATTTGTCCTGGCAGTGTTTGGTAGCACTGTTCCAAGCCCTGCCTCAGGGTGTCAAGGCCCTTCCTGGATTCATCTCACTTCAGACTTCACACTTGAAAGGCCTGCCTTTGGTGTCCCCAGAGTGGTTGAAAGATACAAGGTTTCCCTGAGATAATTGGGAGCATTGGGTGAGGGAGGGAGAGCAGATAAGATAATGTGAGAAGAGAATGGTGAGAGAAAAGAAAATCAAGAAGACTGAGTTTTGGAAAGAATAGAGGAGAGCAACAAAAGAGATACCATATTAGATGAAGATATAATAGGTGGTAAGAGAAATCTGGCACTAGGAAAATGTCCAAAGATCTACATGACCCCAAATAAGAATATAAGCAATAGTGGAGAGGCTACCTTTAAAACAGTTCCATTTAATGAGATCGATATTCACTCATATGATAGTCTAGAGCTCAGCATCCAGTAGCTGACAGAAACAGAAGCAGACACCCACAGCTAATCACTAAGTGGAACTCCTGGAATCCAGTTTTAGAGAGAAGAGTGATAACCCCATAGGGTAAAGACCAGGTTGGAGATAAATTAAAACCCCTAGAAGTGCATCTCATTTAGAAGGCCTAGTAAGTCTAAGGGACCTCTGTCAGCAATCAGGATGTGATCCTCATGTATGAAAGTATCCAGGAGCCCATTCCCCATGGACATATACTCACTCAGCCTAGAGACATGGAGCTGGGCCTTGTCCCTGCTGCAAATGACTTTGGAGTTGGCGCAGACATGAGAGGGAGATGGAATCGAGATGGATATGTAAAATAATTTGATTCAATTTTAACAGAATTCTAAAAGTAAGAAAAGGAAATAAGGTAGTATCAATACATTAGCTAACATTTGCTGCTGCCATGGCCCTGAAGACTCAGAGCTTTGGGTAGCTTTATGGACAATGTCCTGAAGTAGTCGCAGACTAACTTTGAATGTGTTACTAACACCTTACCCCAGGACCACTTTCATCTTGGTGACTATGAAATCCTGAAATTCCTACCTCCAATCTCTAAGAAGAATTAATAAAGGCATCTGCCAACATGACTGGCTTCATGGCTTCAAGTTCACTTAGTGAGACATTAGAATGATGTGATAAATAACATGAAGAATTACACTTAACTGTATAAAAAGCCTCTTATCACAGTGAACCTGGCTGTCACCATTAGCAGCAATAGACAGAACCCTTCCAAGGCATTTGGTGAGTTTTAACACACTAAACAATAAAGAAAATTAATATTTCCCATATTTGGAGACAATGGACGTTGAGAAAGAAAAACCTGCACTTGATGGGTACCATGTACTGTTACCGGGCAGACCAGAGAGACTGTTGTTTGCCTACACTAACAACCAGGTCTGTTAGACTCAAGTATGACAGACGATCTAACTATCTGACTATTTTATTATTCAAATCTCTTTTTCTACTCCAGGAAGAGTAGAGTCTGATCCACCTAGTTGAATTGGGGTCTTGTAATTCTTCTTTCTTTCTTTCTCTCTCCTCTCTCCTTCCTTCCTTTCTTTCTTCTTCTTTAAATCAATGTTGACATCATTTTGTTATTCTTAGGTGAATTATGAGAAACTATCTCTTTAATCATTCACTTTTGTTCAAATATCTGATTAAGAACTCAATGACCCTTCAGTATTGACCAATCATTTAGGCTTCACACATAAAACACCATCCACTTGTTTAATGATTATTCATTTAATTATGAAAATCTGGCATTACATATTCATACTGACTTTGGAGCCTCTTTTGGGAGACCGCTGTACCAGACCATCACATCATCTAATACAACACTTACTTCCTTAACTGTTCAAATACAGGTAATCTATGGAACATAAGAACTATCTGTCTATTCATTCATTGTTTTTGTTCAAATCTATTATTAAGAACTCAATATCTCTTCAGTATTGAGCAATCATTTAGGCTTCATGCATAAAACACCATCCACTTGTTTAATGTGTATTCATTTAATTATGAAAATCTGTCATTATGTATTCAGTGATCACTGGAGGTTTAGGCTCCTTAGGGGAAACCATTGTAGCAGACCATCACATCATCTAATATTACACTTACTTCTTTAATTGTTAAACTAGGAAATTAAGTAATAATTCATCATTTAATTTACACATTAAAAATACATGCAATGTTATGGACCATAAGACACTTTTAGAGTCAGATTTGGGGGGTGATGATGTAATATCATCTCATTACTTCATCATTTAGCTATGAAAATAGATCTTTACATCATTGATATGTTTCAGACTTTGGTGCCTTCTCGTCAGTGTAAATATAAAAGGCCCAATAATTAATTTTCAATTTAATTTTTTTAAAACATCATTATTCCAGTAAGAGATCAGTCTGACTACTCCATGTGGGATTTAAGTATGCACCACCATGTCATTTTTTAATCATTTTTCATTATATATTAAGTATTTAAATCGACGAAAATGTTCTTCTTGACTGGAGTAGGGCAATTCCCCCATGGGAGCTAATCACGTGGCATTATTTAATTATCTAATTAGTACTTACTTGACAATCACTGGAGATTGGTTCCATCTTCTGAAAGTTAACAATAGAGGACTATCGAATTATTAACTTATTTAATTGCATAAGTAATGATGGTGTCATTCGTCATTTGGCTGCTGTGGGATTTACATAGCAGGAGATCGGTACCAGAAGCAGTGCCCAGAGAATGGGGGACACTGCCTCATACAGTGATTACTGATTATGTAATAGTAGAGTTTTTTAACAATCGAATGATTACATGATTTTAAAAAACTGTACTCTTCGCATCATCAGTTTCTGAAAGGTTGCAACAGAACTGACCCATGAAGGACACAGTGACCACCGATTTTAAAAATGGAATAACTGAATAATCTCCTGATCAGGGAATCTCATCTAATGAACTCTCTCGGGCTGATAAGTTGACACACCACCAACATTAAATGACTCTAAATAACCATATTAGAAAGCAGGGTACAGGACTTAATAGAGAACAGTCAATTGAGGAATACAAAATGATTGAAAGAAACATAAACACTGCTCAAAATCCTTAATCATCAGCCTAATGCAAATCTAAACAACCCTGAGAAACCATGGGATCAAGCTCCGCTAAAGGTAAGAGAATGAAGAGGAGTTTATTTTATTTTCAATAAAGAGAAAGGGATTATGGCAGCCGCGATTACTTGTATTGTTTCCATTCGAGAAATTAGAAAATTGAGGCATAGAAAACAGATTGAAAATACTCATCATTGTACTTGAATGGCACAATGATGTTTTCGTTTTCATGCTTATGTCACTATATGCATGTTGTAGCTTGAAAGAATGGTAAATCTGGAGAACTCAAAAGAAAGAGTCCTGCTTTGTTTTTGTGAGAAACTCAGTGAGACTGTAAGGTTAGTTCATCGGTGGGTATACTCCTTTAAGCCCGTGGGATGGGCACTAGAATGTGACAGAATGTTGGTTCATAAATGTTGCCTGGCAGCCCTGTTGCATTCTGTCTCCTGGTATCATGGGCCAAGGACCAGAGAGCAGTTTCGAGAAAGTTTTATCATTGGACATTGCAGTCTCCCAAGGTAACTCTCTCCTAAAACTTTGAATGACAACATTTGATTCGCCTAAACAAGTCATAGCCACAACTCTGGAAGTGTGCCTACAGCTTTCAATCGTTACCAAATTAAAGATTACCTAACCATCCGAGAACGTAGTCTGTGGAGAAACAGTTCAAAGTCTTCTGTTTATGGATACTCTCTCTCCTAGGAAGTCACACTATGGAACAAAAGACACATAAGACTCACAATTATTCATCAAAATGTGAGTTTGCCATTGATGGATTCCTTCAGGAAGGTGATAATCCATTTGTTAGAGTGGACTTTGTGATTATTGGATTTCAGTCCAACTGTTTTGAGGCAGCCGCCCAACATTAAATATGTGATATCTTCTAAAAACCCTGCATACACAATGACTTTTCAGCATTTAAACATGTTACAACTCTGCTCTGCGATTAAATAACTGATGAACCTGGGAGTTTCCCACAATCATGTGGGAGTCAACAGGGAGTCAATTGTGTGGAGTATGGCAGATCATTTCATCCTCTGATTATGTTGTTATTTGATTATTAAAATAGGACATTAGATAATCCATGATCAGTGGATTGTGGTGATACGATGTGGGAGGCAATTATTATAGACCATTCTAATATCAATTATATAGTTAGAATATGTAAATTTATCACGACAGCATCGTTCATGAGCCTGGTTTGGAGCCACCTTAGGGAAGTGGATCATGTTACATGAACTCATTATTTGATTATTTAATTATATAAAACAATGTTTTTATCGCCCATGACACCTGGTATCTGGTGCCACAGATCGTCTAATTACATAATTAATGAATTTAAATGGACAATCTGTGTTAATCCCCAAGACAATGTAAATATTTGTATATTTATGTAAACAACAATCCTCCATTCCATGAAGAGACCTGTAAAGCTCCCTCTTGTGGAGATAATGTGCAATATCATCACATTTTATGATTCATTGACACAATTGATGATGATGACATCCTTCATGACTGGAGTCTGGCCATGCTTCCCGGAGAGTAAAATGCTACATCCCCTATTTATTGTGTCAGTTAACTATTACTGACTTACTTAATTCTTTAAAATAGGTAAATGACAGACAGTGCCATCACCGAATACGGTTAGGGTGAAAAAATCTGTCAGGGACAAGGTTAGGAAAGTTGTGCACATGGCAGAGCATTTTCTGAATGATCTATGCATCTTCCAGAGTACAAGGGATGATGGGTGATTGAGTCCTGAAAGTTGCACGGTGCCCTCTGAGAAGTACAAGGACTTCACCAAGGCCGGCACAGTGGTCTGGCTGTTCTTCCTCCACATCTTCACATCGGTTGTGATCGACCATGAGAAGAAGGGGTGGCACTAGGAGGTCGGCACCATCACCGAGACCTGGCAAAAGGATGACGACTCAGAACACGGAAGAACATCTCTCTCTCAGCTATGCTGGTGATGCACCTGCTGCAGCCATCTTTTCAGCTGTTATCAACATTGGGGCTACTACTGCTATGCCAGGATTGGGCCCACTATCTCACGTCCTGCCGCACCACAACAGACATTCAGGCGATTGTGATGAGGTCAGGCCTACAGAATTCATCAGCAAGACAGTATGATTATCTGACGATTAACTGATGGCATCCCAAAAATGCGTGATGACAGCATACAGATTCATACCAGGCAAGTCAGCCCAGGAATTGATGATATAATAAAATGTCAACGGCTTACATATTTAAAGAAGTAATTATTAAATTCTTTCATTGTATAATTTGTGATCCCTGAAGTTTGGCGCCAGCTTGTGTGACTCAAGTGTGACAGACCATGTAACTGTCTGATTATTTCATTATTCAAATCTGTCTTTTTCTACTGCAGGGAGAGTGGAGTCTGTATCCACCTTGTTGATTTTAAATTGTATCTTTCGAATTCTTTCTTTCTTTCTTTCTTTCTTTCTTTATTTCATTCTTTCTTTCTTCCTTTCTTTATTTAAATCAATTTTGATATCATTTTGTTATCTCTCTAGGGGTGAATTATGAGAAACTACCTCTTTATTCATTCATTTTTTGTTCAAATCTGTGATTAAGAACTCAATGTCTCTTCAGTATTGAGCAATCATTTAGGCTTCACGCATAAATCACCATCCACTTCTTTAATGCTTATTCATTTAATTATGAAAATCCGTCATTATGTATTCAGTGATCACTGGAGTTTGGAGCCTCCTTTGGGGAGACCGTTGTAGCAGACCATCACGTCATCTAATACTACACTTACTTCTTTAACTGTTAAACTAGGAAATTAAGTAATAATTCATCATTTAATTTACACATTAAAAATACAGGTAATGATATGGACCATAAGTCCAGTTTGGAGTCAGATTTTGGGAGTTGATGATGTAATATCATCTCATTACTTCATCATTTAGCTATGTAAATAGATCTTTACATCAGCGATAGGTTTAAGACTTTGGTGCCATCCCATCAGTGTTAATATAAAAGGCTCACTAATTAATTTTCAATTTAATTTTTTAAAAACATCATTATTCCAGTAAGAGATCAGTCTGATTACTCCATGTGGGATTTAAGTAGGCACCACCATGTCATTTTCCAATCGTTTTTCATTATATATTAATTATTTCAATCGATGAAGGTGTTGTTCTTCTTGACGGGAGTCGGGCCATTCCTCCATGGGAGTTAATCACGTGGCATTATTTAATCATCTAAGTACTACTTCCTTGACAATCACTGGAGTTTGGTTCCATCTTTTGAAAGTTAAATATGGAGGACTATCCAATTATTAACTCATTTGATTGTGTAAGTAATTATGGTGTCATCCGGCATTTGGCTGCAGTGGCATTGACACAGCAGGAGGTTGGTACCAGAAGCAGTGGCCAGAGAATGAGAGACACTGCCTTATACAGTGATTACTGATTACGCAATAGTAGATTTTTAATAATTAAATGATTACACGATTAAAAAAAAAAAACTGTACTGTTTCGCATCATCAGTTTCCGAGATTTTGCAACAGAACTGACCCATGAAGGACACAGTGACCACCTATTTTAAAAATGGAATAACTGAATAATCTCCTGATCAGAGAATCTCATCTAATGAACTCTCTCGGGCTGATAACATGACACAGCACCAACAATTAATCACTCTAAATAACCATATTAGAAAGCAGGGTACAGGACTTAATAGAGAACAGTCAATTGAGGAATCCAAAATGACTGAAAGAAACATAAGACACTGCTCAAAATCCTTAACCATCATCCTAATGCAAATCTAAACAACTCTGAGAAACCATGGGATCAAGCTCCTCTATAGGTAAGAAAATGAAGCAGAGATTATTTTATTTTCAATAAAGGGAAAAGGATTATAGTAGAGGCGATTAATTGTATTGTTTCCATTGTAGAAATTAGAAAATTGAGCATAGAAAACAGGTTTAAAATACTCATCATTGTACTTGAATGGCAAAATGATGCTTTCGTTTTCATGCTTATGTCACTATAGGCATGTTGTAGCTTGAGAGACTGGTAAATATGTAGAACTCATAAGAAAGAGCCCTGCTTTGTTTTTGTGAGAAGCTCATTGAGTCTGTAAGGTTAGTTCATCGTTGGGGATACTCCTTTTAGCATCGGGGAGGTGTCCTAGAATGTGACAGAATGTTGGTTCATAAATGTTGACTGGCAACCCTGCTTGCATTCTGTATCTTGGTATCATGGGCCAAGGACCAGAGCGAAGCTTCGAGAATGGGTAAACTTGGGACATTACAGTCTCCCAAGATAACTATCTCCTAAAAATTTGATGACAGCATTTGATTCGCCTAAGAAAGTCATACCCACACCTCTGGAAGTGGGCCTACTGCTTTTACTATTTACCAAATTCAAGATTAACTAATCATCACTGAACATAGTCTGTGGAGAAACTGTTCAAAGTCTTCTGTTAATGAATACTCTCTCTCCTAAGAAGAAAAACTATGGAACAAAACATAGTAAGACTCACAATTATTCATCAAAAGGTGAGTTGCCCTTGTTGATTTCCTTCAGGAAGGTGACAATCCATTTGTTAGAGTAGACTTAGTGATTGTTGGATTTCAGTCCATCTCTTTTGAGGCAGCCGTCCAACATTAAATATGTGATATCTTCTAAAATCCCTTCATATACAATGACAGTTCAGCATTTCAACATGTTACTACTCTGCTCTGCGATTGAATAAGGGATGAAACTGGGAGTTTCCCACAATCATGTGTGAGTCAACTGAGAGACAAATGTGTGGAGTATGGCAGACCATTTCATCCTTTGATTGTGTTGTTATTTGATTACTAATATCGGACATTAGATAATCCATGATCAGTGGATTGTGGTGACGCGATGTGGGAGGCAATTCTTATAGACCATCTTAATATCAATTATGTAGTTAAAATATTTAAATTTATCACGACAGCATCGTTCATGAGTCTGGTTTGGGGCCACCTTAAGGAAGTGGATTATGTTACATGAACTCATTATTTGATTATTTAATTATATAAAACAATGATTATATCATCCATGACACCTCGAATCTGGTGCCACAGATCATCTAATTACATAATTAATGTATTTAAGTTGACAATCTGTGTTAATCTCCAAGATAATGTAAATATTTGTATAGTTATGTAAACAAAAATCCTCCATTCCATGAAGAGACCTGTAAAGCTCCCACTTGTGGAGATATTGTGCAATATCATCACATTGTATGATTCATTGACTCAAGTGATGATGACATCCTTCATGCCTGGAGTCTGGCTATGCTTCCTGCCAGTAGAATGCTACATCCCCTATTTATTGTGACAGTTAGCTAATACTCACTTATTTAATTCTTTAAATTTGTAAACGACTGACAGTGCCATCACCGAATATGGTTATGTTGCAAATATCTGTCAGGTACAAGGTTAGGAAAGTTGTAGACATGGCCAGAGCATTTTCTGAATGATCTATGCATCTCCCAGGGTACGAGGGATGCAGGATGATTGAGTCCAGAAGGTTTCACGGTGCCCCATGAGAAGTACAAAGACTTCACCAAGGCCCGCATCGTGGTCGGGTGTTGACTACCTGCTCTTCCTCCACATCTTCACATCACTTGAGATCTACCATGAAAAGAAGGAGTGGCACTAGGGCGGTCGGTACCATCACCGAGACCTGATAAAGGATGACGACTCAGAACACAGAAGAACATCTCTCTCTCAGCTATGCTGGTGATACACCTGCTGCAGCCAACTTTTCAGCTGTTATCAACATTGTGGCTACTACTGCTAAGCCAGGATTGGACCCATTATCTCACTTCCTGGCGCACCACAACAGAGATTCGGGCGCTTGTGATGATGTCAGGCCAACACAATTCATCAGGCAAGACTGTATGATTATGTGACGAATAACTGATGGCATTTTAAAAATGTGTGATGACAGCATACAGTTTCATACATGGCAAGTCTGCCCAGGAATTGATGATACAAAAAAGGTCAATGGCTTACATATTTAAAGATGTAATTATTAAATTCTTTCATTATAAAATCTGTGATCCCTGAAGTTTGGTGCAAACTTGTGTGACTAAAGTGTGACAGAAGATCTTACTATCTGATTATTTCATTATTCAAATCTGTCTGTTTCTACTCCAGGAAGAGTATAGTGTGGATCCATCTTGTTGGTGTTAAATTGTACCTTGTGATTTCTTTCTTTCTCCCTTTCATTCTTTCTTTCTTTCAATCAATGTTGATATTATTTTGTTTTCTCTCTAGGGGTGAATTATGAGAATTTATCTCTTTATTCATTTGTTTTTTGTTCAAATCTATGATTAAGAATTCAATGTCTCTTCAATGTTGAGCAATCATTTAGGCTTCACGCATAAAACAACATCCACTTGTTTAAGGTTTATTCATTTAATTATTAAAATCTGTCAATTATGTTTTCCGTGATCACTAGAGTTTTGAGCCTCCTTAGGGTCCACCGTTTTACCAGACCATCACATCATCTAATACTACACTTACTTCTTTAACTGTTAAACTAGGAAATTAAGTAATAAT
Organism: Phodopus roborovskii; assembly: GCF_943737965.1. Lineage (NCBI taxonomy): Eukaryota > Metazoa > Chordata > Mammalia > Rodentia > Cricetidae > Phodopus > Phodopus roborovskii. The sequence continues at coordinate 168,962 of NW_026125797.1, read as the reverse complement.
TCATCATTTAATTTACGTATTTAAAATACAGGTAATGTTATGGACCATAAGTCCCTTTTGGAGTCAGATTTTGGGAGTTGATGAAGTAGTATCATCTCATTACTTCATCATTTAGCTATGTAAATAGATCTTTACATCAGCGATAGGTTTAGGTCTTTGGTGCCATCTCGTCAGTTTTACTATAAAAGGCCCACTAATTAATTATCAATTTAATTTTTTAAAAACATCATTATTCCAGTAAGAGATCAGTCTGACTACTCCATGTGGGATTTAAGTATGCACCACCATGGCATCAGCAGCATAGCCTCTGGACTCTATCATCTAGTATCCCTAGTACTCTGTGAGATGCATAGATCATTCAGAAAATGCTCTGCCCATGTCTACAACTTTCCTAAACTTCTCCCTGACAGATATTTGCACCCTAACCATAATCTTTGAATCCACTGTCAGTAAATGCTAATTGTCACAATAAATAGGGGATGTAGCATTTTACTGGCAGGGAAGCATGGCCAGACTCCAGTCATGAAGGATGTCATCATCATCATCAATTGAGTCAATGAATCATGAAATGTGAAGATATTGCACATTATCTCCACAAGAGGTTGCTTTATATGTCTCTTCATGGAATGGAGGATTTTGTTTACATAACTATACAAATATTTACATTATTTTGGGGATTAACATAGATTGTCAATTTAAATTCATTAATTATGTAATCAGATGATCTGTGGCACCAGATTCCAGGTGTCATGGACAATATAATCATTGTTTTATATAATTAAATAATCAAATAATGAGTCCATGTTACATCATCCTCTTCTTTAAGGTGGCTCAAAACGAGGCTCATGAATGATGCTGTCGTGATTAATTTAAATATTTTAACTACACAATTGATATTAAGATGGTTTATAATAATTGCCTCCCACATCAAGTCACCACAATCCACTGATCACGGATTATCTAATGTCCTATTTTAATAATCAAATAACAACATAATCAGAGGATGAAATGATCTGCCATACTCCACACATTTGTCTTTCAGTTGACTCCCACCTGATTGTGGGAAACTCCCAGGTTCATCCCTTATTTAATCACAGAGCAGAGTAGTAACATGTTGAAATGCTGAACTGTCATTGTGTATGTAGGGTTTTTAGAAGATATCACATAGTTAATGTTGGACGGCTTCCTCAAAAGAGATGGACTGAAATCCAATAATCACAAAGTCTACTCTAACAAATGGATTGTCACCTTCCTGAAGGAAGTCAACAAGGGCAAACTCACATTTTGATGGATGAATAATTGTGAGTCTTATTATCTTATGTTCCATAGTTTTACTTCTTAGGAGAGAGAGTATTCACAAACAGAAGACTTTGAACTGTTTCTCCACAGACTACATTCTCTGATGATTAGGTAATCTTGAATTTGGTATTCAGTAAAAGCTGTAAGCATACTTCCAGAGGTGTGGCTATGACTTGATTAGGCGAATGAAATTCTGTCATTACAACTTTTAGGAGATAGTTATCTTGGGAGATTGTAATGTCCCATGATACCACTTTCTCGAAGCTGCTCTCTGGTCCTTGGCCCATGATACTAGAATACAGAATGCAAGCAGGGTTGCCAGGCAACATTTATGAACCAACATTCTGTCACATTCTGGTGCCCCTCTCCCATGCTAAAAGGAGTATACTGACCAATGAACTAACCTTACAGCCTCACTGAGTTTCTCATAAAAACAAAGCAGGGCTCTTTCTTTTTCTACATATTTACAAGTTTCTCAAGCTCCAACTTGCCTATAGTGACATAAGCATGAAAACGAAAACATCATTGTGCAATTCAAGTACAATGAAGAGTATTTTAAAACTGTTTCCTATGCTTCAATTTTCTAATTTCTACAATGGAAACAATACAATTAATTGAATCTAACAGAATCCTTTTCCCTTTATTGAAAATAAAATAAACTCCTCTTCATCCTCTTCCCTTTATAGGAGCTCGATCCCATGGTTTCTCAGTGTTATTTAGGTTTGCATTAGGCTGATGTTTAAGGATTTTGAGCAGTGTCTTATGTTTCTTTCAGTCATTTTGGATTCCTCAATTGACTGTTCTCTATTAAGTCCTATATCCTGCTTTCTAATATTGTTATTTAGAGTGATTTATTGTTTGCGGTGTGTGATGTTATCAGCCCAACAGAGTTCATTAGATGTGATTCCCTGATCAGGAGATTATTCAGTTATTCCATTTGTAAAATCGCTGGTCACTGTGTCCTTCATGGGTCAGTTCTGTTGCAACCTCTCAAAAACTGATGATGTGAAACAGTACAGTTTTTATTAAAATCTTGCAACCATTCGATTGTTAAAAATCTACTATTATGTAATCAGTAATCAAAGTATAAGGCATTGTCCCCCATTCTCTGGGCACTGCTTCTGATTCCGATCGCCTGCTATGTCAGTCCCACAGCAGCCAAATGACAGATGACACAATCATTACTTACGCAATCAAATAAGTTAATAATTGGATAGTCCTCCATACTTAACACTCATAAGATAGAGCTAAACTCCTGTGATTGTTAAGGAAGTAGTACTTAGATTATTACATAATGCCACGTGATTAAATCCCATGGAGGAATGGCTCACTAGGTCAAGAAGAACATCATCTTCATCCATTTAAGTAGTTAATATATAAACAAAATGTTGAAAAATTACATGGTGGTGCATAGTTAAATCCCACATGGAGTAATCAGACTGACTACTCCTGGAATAATGATGTTTTTAAAATATTAAATTGATAATTATTTAGTGGGCCTTTTTCATAACACTGACGAGATGGCACCAAAGTCCTAAACCTATCGCTGATGTAAAGATCTATTTAAATAGCTAAATTATGAAGTAATGAGATGATATTACATCATCAACTCCCAAAATCTGACTCCAAAAGTGACTTATGATCCATAAAATTACCTGTATTTTAAATACATAAATTAAATGATGAATTATTACTTAATTTCCTAGTTTAACGTTAAAGAAGTAAGTGTAGTATTAGATGATGTGATGGTCTAGTACAACGGTCTCCCCTAAGGAGCTCAAACCTCTAGTGATTACTGAACACATAATGACAGATTTTCATAATTAATGAATAAACCTTAAACAAGTGGATGGTCTTTTATGCATGAAGTCTAAATGATTGCTCAATACTGAAGTGACATTGAGTTGTTAATCATAGGTTTGAACAAAAAATGAATGAATAAAAAGATTGTTTCTCATAATTCACCCCTACAGAGGTAACAAAATGATATCAACATTGATTTAAATAAAGAAAGGAAGACAGAAAAAAGAAAGAAAGGAAGGAAGAAAGAAAGAATTAAAGAAAGAAAGAAAGAATTCACAACATACAAATTAACACCAACAAGGTTGATCCAGACTCCACTCTTCCTGGCGTAGAAAAAGACAGATTTGAATAATGAAATAATCAGATACTTAGATCGTCTGTCACACTTGAGTCACACAAGGTGGCGCCAAACTTCAGGGATCACAGATTATATAATGAAAGAATTTAATAATTACATCTTTAAATATGTAAGCCGTTGACCTATTTCTTTGTATCATCAATTCCTAGGCAGACATGGCAGGTATGAAAATGTATGCTGTCATCACACATTTTTAAAATGTCATCAGATAATCGTCAGATAATGATACTACTGTCTTGCCTGATGAATTCTGTTGGCCTGACCTCATCACAGGAGCCTGAATCTCTGTTGTGATGTGGCAGGACGTGAGATAATGGGCCCAATCCTGGTGTAGCAATAGTAACCACAATGATGATAACAGCTGAAAAGATGGCCGCAACACGGGCATCACCAGCATAGCTGAGAGAGAGATGTTCTTCAGTGTTCTGAGTTGTCATCCATTTGCCAGGTCCCGGTGATGGTGCCGACCTCCTAGTGCCACTCCTTCTTCTCACGGTAGATCACAAACGATGTGAAGATGTGGAGGAAGAGCAGGTAGTCAAAACCCAGACTACTGTGCCATACTTGGTGAAGCCTTGTACTTCTTGGAGGGCACCGTGCCACCTTATGGACTCAATCACCCTGCATCCCTCGTACTCTGGGAGATGCATAGATCATTCAGAAAACGCTCTGCCCATGACTACATCTCTCCTAATCTTGTCCCTGACAGATTTTTGCACCCTAAACTTAATCGGTGATGGCACTGTCTGTTGTTTACATAATTTAAAAATTTAATAAGTCAGTAATAGCTATCTGTCACAATGTATAGGGGATATACTATTTTTCTGACACGGAAGCATGGCCAGACTCCAGTCATGATGGATGTCATCATCATCAATTGAGTCAATGAATCATAAAATGTAGATATTGCACATTAACTCCACAAGAGGGAGCTTTACAAGTCTCTTCATGGAATGGAGGATTGTTGTTTACATTACTATAAAAACATTTACATTATCTTGGGGATTAACACAGATTGTCAACTTAAATACATTAATTACGTAATTAGATGATCTGTGGCACCAGATTCCAGGTGTCATGGATGATATAATCATTGTTTTATATAATTAAATAATCAAATAATGAGTCCATGTAACATCATCCACTTCACTAAGGTGGCTCCAAACCAGGTTCATGAACGATGCTGTCGTGATTAGTTTAAATATTTTAACTACATAATTGATATTAACATGGTCTATAATAATTGCCTCCCACTTCGCATCACCACAATCCACTGATCATTGATTATCTAATGTCCTATATTAATAATCAAGTAACAACACAATCAGAAGGTGAAATGGTCTGCCATACTCCACACAATTGCCTCTCAGTTGACTCCCACATGATTGTGGGAAACTCCCAGGTTCATCCCTTATTTAATCGCAGAGCAGAGTAGTAACATGTTTAAATGCTGAACTGTCATTGTGTATGCAGGGTTTTTAGAAGATATCACATATTTAATGTTGGATGGCTGCCTCAAAAGAGATGGAATGAAATCCAACAATCACTAAGTCTACTCTAACAAATGGATTATCACCTTCCTGAAGGAAGTCAAAAAGGGCAAACTCACCTCTTGTTGAATAATTGTGAGTCTTATTATCTTTTGTTCCAAAATTTTTCTTCTTAGGAGAGAGAATATTCATAAACAGAAGACCTTGAACAGTTTCTCCACAGAATACGTTCAGTGATGATTAGGTAATCTTGAATTTGGAAACCAGTAAAAGATGTAGGTACACTTCCAAAGGTGTGGCTATGACTTTTTTAGGTGAATAAATGCTGTCATTAAATTTTTAGGAGATTGTTTTCTTGGGAGACTGTAATGTCCCATGTTAAACCATTCTCGAAGCTTCGCTCTGGTCCTTGGCCCATCATTCCAGGATACAGAATGCAAGCAGGGTTGCCAGGCAACATTTATGAACCAACTTTCTGTCACATTCTAGTGCCCCTCCCCCATGCTAAAAGGAGTATACCCCCCTCAATGAACTAACCTTTCAGCCTCACTGAGTTAGTTTCTCACAAAAACAAAGCAGGGATCTTTCTTTTGAGTTCTACATATTTACCATTCTCTCAAGCTACAACATGCCTATAGAGACATAAGCATGAAAAACGAAAGCATCATTGTGCCATTCAAGTACAATGATGAGTACTTTAAACCTGTTTTCTATGCTTCAATCTTCTAATTTCTACAATTGAAACAATACAATTAATCGCCTCTACTATAATCCTTTTCCCTTTATTGAAAATAAAATAAACTCCTATTCATCCTCTTCCCTTTAGAGGAGCTCGATCCCATGGTTTCTCAGAGTTATTTAGGTTTGCATTAGGCTGATGTTTAAGGATTTTGAGCAGTGTCTTCTGTTTCTTTCAGTCATTTTGGATTCCTCAATAGACAGTTCTCTATTAAGTCCTGTACCCCACTTTCTAATATGGTTATTTAGAGTGATTTTTTCTTGGTGGTGTGTCATGTTATCAGCCTGACAGAGTTCATTAGATGAGATTCCCTGATCAGGAGATTATTCAGTTATTCCATTTTTAAAATCGCTGGTCACTGTGTCCTTCATGGGTTAGTTCTGTTGCAACCTCTCAGAAACTGAAGATGCGAAACAGTACAGTTTTTTAAAATCGTGTAATCATTCGATTGTTAAAAATCTACTATTACATAATCAGTAATCACTGTATAAGGCAGTGTCCCCCATTCTCTGAAAACTGCTTCTGAAACCGATCTCCTGCTGTGTCAATCCCTCAGCAGCCAAATGACGGATGACACCATCATTAATTACGCAATCCAATAAGTTAATAATTGGATAGTCCTCCATACTTAACACTCATAAGATGGAGGCAAATTCCAGTAATTGTCAAGGAAGTAGTACTTAGATTATTAATTAATGCCATGTGATTAACTCCCATGGCGGAATTTCCTGACTCGAGTCAAAAGAACAACATCTTCATCGATTTAAATAATTAATATATAATGAAATATGTTTGAATAATGACATGGTGGTGCATAAATCCCACATGGAGTAGTCAGAATGATCTCTTCCTGGAATAAAGATGATTTTAAAAAATTAAATTGATAATTAATTAGTGGGCCAGGGCCAGGGCCAGGGCCAGCGCCAGGGCCAGGGCCAGGGCCAGGGCCGTGAAATACTGGGCTGATGTCTGAATGCGTCTGTACTGACAGGAAGATCTTGCTGGGACCTGGCACTCTCCATGCGATGCCTCTTTGCAGAGGCCCTGCTGTGGAGGCTCTTTCACTCATGACTTTCACAATATAATAGGCCTCATTGGGAAGATTGATTTCTCTAATTACAATCATGCACATTTGATTTGTATTATATAAAGCAATTAATATTGAAGGAAACTGTTAATACTTTAAACACCTAAGTACCTGGGTTATAGGAATGAGTGCTCACAATATTGTGTATTAACAAGTTAAAATATGTTTGGTTAAAGATTTGATTTAATTTTAATTATGTAGTGCCAGTGCATGGTTTTTTGTTTGCTCACACTTGTTCACAAGAATGTTAGCTTTTTGGGTTATTTTTGTAGCAGTAACTACAGAATTTTGTCAAAATCCGGACATAGGTCCTTGCAATAAACGTTCATTAATTTTTCTCATTCATATCTCTAAACCTGTCTCTATCATATCTCTGTCATCTTGATATGAAGTGATAGGGGATAGCTCATGAAAGAGGAAATCAACATCATACAAACAATTTGGTGAAGATTTTAGCCATCATACTTTTCTTTAATTTCAATAATTAAAATGATTTTTTTTGTTGTGGACCACGGTTCTTACTAATTTCACTACACCCAAAATAAATGACAAACTGTTCAGCCCTTCTGATATAATCTGCAACCCAAGAGAGAGAGAAAGAGAGAGAGAGAGAGAAAGACAGAGAGACAGACAGACACACAGAGAAAGAAAGACAGCATGAGGAGTGAGAAATGATGGAGAGGAAAGAGATAATGGGAGCAAGAGAGACGTGAAACCAAGCTTCTCCACCTTCTGGTTTCACACTCTGTACCAAAGGCACCTCATATAAGACTGGGAAGAAACCTCCCCTATGACTGGTGTCTATGCTTGAAGCTCTGATTGGCTACCAAATCCTGAGTTACAGGACTAAATGAGCAGAAAAGACACAGAACTTGAGGGCAGGTTTGGACCAGGACTACCAAACATTCTAAACTCTTTGTATAGATACAGAAGCCATTAGCGTTCCCACGCAACAACCCAGCCTCCCTAGTTATGCGTATCTTGGTTTAAGTATGGGTTCTTCCTTCTTCCCAGGGATGATATGGAGAGGAAGGTTTCAGTAGTTGGTGGGATCTCTTTTAGCAGGTAGTGTGGTTTACAAGGTTTCCCTTAGCCACCATCCTGTAGACCATCAGCAACTGTTCCTTGAGAGATGGACAAAGTAGGTTGTGCAAAGCTTCAGCCTTAATATTGAGCTGCAGTTGGAGAGAGGACGTTCGAGTCGTGGCAGTGTTTGTTAGCACTGTTCCAAGCCCAACCTTCAGGGTGTCAAGGGGCGGCACTTCCCTGGATTCACCTCAGGTCAGACTTCACCCTTGAAACTCCTGCCGTTGTTTCCCCATAGTAGTGGAAAGGGACAAGGTCTCCTGAGAAAATTGGCAGCATTGTGTGATGGAAGGGAGAGTTAGGAGAAAGAGAAGGGGAGAATGGAATGGGAAAGGAGAACAAGAGGCATCAAGAAGACTGAGTTTTGGAAAGAATAGAGGAGAGCAACAAAAGAGATACCATACTAGATGGAAATACAATAGGTGGTAAGAGAAATCTGGCACTAGGAAAATGTCCAGAGGTCTACAAGGATCACCCCGAATAAAAATGTAAGCAATAGTGAAGAGACTACCTTAAATGCCCTTCCATATAATGATATTGATATCTACTTTATAGGATATTCTAGAGCCTTCATCCAGTAGTTGAAAGAAACAAGCAGACACCCATAGCTAAGCACTAAGTGGAACTCCTGGAATACAGTTGCAGAGACAGAGGAGTGATAAGTACAGGGTTAAAGACCAGGTTCGAGATATCCACAGAATCACTTAAACAAAACAGTGCAGAGCTCATGCACCCCAGTCTGACAGTTGGGAATCCATAATATGACTGACCTAAAACCCCTAAAATTGCATCTCATTTAGAAGGCCTAGTAAGTCTAAGGGACATCTGGCAGTGGAATCAGGATGAATCCCTGATGTATGAAAGGCTTCAGGAACCCATTCCCCATGGAAAAATATTCAGCCTAGACACATGGGGTTGGGCATTGTCCCTAACCCAAATGACTTTGGGGTTGATGCAGACATGAGAGGGATAGGAAACAGAGATGGTTATGGTAAAGTAACTTTGATTCTATTTTAACAGACTTCATTAAAATTAATAATAGGTAATAAGGTGGGGTCAACAAATTAGCTAACATTTGCTGGTGCCATGGCCCTGAAGACCCAGAGCTTTGGGCAAGATTATGGACATTGTCCTGAAGCAGTCACAGACTAACTTTGACTGTGGTATGAACACCATACCCCAGGGACCACTTTCATCTTTGGTGACTAGGAAATCCTGAAATTCCCAACTCCGCTCTCTAAGAACCATTACTAAAGGCTTCTGCCACCATGCCTGGCTTCATCGCTTCAAGTTTACTTAGTGAGACATTAGATGTGATGAATAACATGAAGAATTACACTTAACTGTATAGAAAACATCTTACATCTGTGAACCTGGCTGTCTCCATTACTAGTAATAGACAGTACACTTACAAGACATTCAGTGAGTTTTACAAGAGTAAATGATAAGGGAAAATAATATTTCCCATATTTGAAAAGACAATGGACTTTGAGGCAGAAAACCTGCATTTGATGGGCACCATCTTCTGTTACTGGAGTTTAGTACCAGAGACTGTTGTCTGGCTACACTAACAACCAGGCTCAGTCACTCATCATAAGTGAGCCAAGCTAACGAACTAACTTCTGTTGACAAGCCAAACTACTATACCAGCACTCTGGATTCAAGGTTAACAGATATCTCTCATGTTCTAGGACAGACTAATCTATAAAGTGAATTCTATTTAAGACAGGATATCACAGTAATACTATTCTTAAAAAGAAGAGAAAAAATACAAAAGTAAAATTAATGAAAATTTAAAGCATCTATATTCAGTTTGAACACTTATGAAAACAAAAAAGAAAACAGTACATAATCCAAATCAAGGGTCATAATAGACATAGAATGCAAATATATGCAAAACAAAATTAGAAAGCTAAATATGGAATTTTTCCCATCTCTAAAGCACTCCCATATACTCGGTTCCTGTTTCTGCTATAAGGTGGTCATATAAGAAATCAATGTTTCTTTCATAGAGACATTATTAAGACTCAAGACTTTTTCTACAATGTGATTCCCTGGAAAATGAGAATTTTATGAGTCTATAGTTGCCGTGGTGATAGGCCAAAAGTGGACCTCACAAAGTTGACTTATGATCTCCAAACAAATATCATTGTCTAAAAACTGGTAATCAATTTACAGACACACACATACAACAGGATTTGTTCTGTTTCTTTTTCTGGTAAAAATGTCTTTGCCATGATATTTTATAGCATCTTTGCATAATCCATTTTGAAGACAGTACTTCAAGTTGAAGCACCCATGGGCAAATAGTGAGAACATGAAGAAGCATGGAATTTGAAGTAATAATTACTTATATTCACATCCACAGCACAATAAGCTATGTTGTGGAATAATGGCATATGCCACGGGGTTGCTGATGCTGCCTGAGTGAGTTCCAGCATTTTTAAGTTGCAGAACAAACTCAATTCTCCAGGATGTGAGGAACGATGTGTTGTGGACTGGAGTTTGTAGGACTGTAATCAGAAACAGCAGCTCAGCCCCATGTCAATTCCTCAGTCACTGAGTGTGGACAATTGGAAGACCAGCTATCATTGATGAAAGGAAGACAGAGACATAATATGATGTCAGGCAGGCAGATTCAGTCAATACTGAAAGCTCCATTTTATTCATACACCAAACTTAAGTAGTCAAACAAAGGTGTGGCAATGGAAGGGGACATCTATTAATAAGTATAAAGGGAAAACAGAAATTGCTTCCACTAATGTTAAAGGTACTCCATAATTGCACATACTATGTGCCTTCAGGCACCCCATTGCTGCACTTCCTCCCTTACTTCTGGGTGGTTAACCTGTCTACTCCCAAATCATTGCTATTTAGATAGGAGATATTCATCATCAAGGCACAGGTGTCCTGTAGCAGGAAAGATAATGTCTAAAGGACAATAGGAGTTATTGGAGCACTTTGAACTCATGACGAGTTGGAATGGATTCCCATGTAGGAGTTGAGAAACTTCTGACTGGCAGAATATATTCCAGGGCTGCCAAAGCCATACAGAAGCCTTGTATGCAAACAGATGATAAGATCTACCTTTAACTGCTTGGTGGCAGTGCAAATGTTTAATCCTAGGACACAGGAGGCTGCCTGATTTTGCTTAGGTTGAGCCCAGCCAAATCCACAGAATGAGTTTAATTCCTGCACAGAAAAACCCTGTTTTGAAAACAAAAAACAAAACAGAACAAAGTCACATAAAGGAACAGATCAACCTTCTGCTGGTAGCCTACATGTTTAAATGGTATTGAAGGAGGAAGCTATCCCTCTTTGGCTGCTTACCCTAGCTTTGGGTACAAGTTTATTCTTTTACTATGATTAGAGCCTACTTTTTTTGGAATTTTGATGTATAATGACCTGCTTACACATCCATCCTGATAAACTAAAAAACTGCTGTACTCTTCAGATTCCCATTGGTAGGCAACCATTGTTGGGCTAAATTTATCACAGCTTGTGAGACATTGTAATAAATTCACTTTCTACATATATGGACAGATTCATCCTACATTCCTTTTCATACAGAGAACCTTCATTACTGCAGTTGGTTTTTGTTTTGTTTTATTTTTTTATATGCTTACAGAAGATGTATTCCTCTGTAAATATTCAATTTTCCATGAAGACTGTTTTTTCATTATGATGCCTTTGCCAAGTGTTTGCTCTGAATTTCAGGGATAAATTTCTACATTCATGGAGCCATCACCCGGCATTCTGACACGAGAAAGATCATTTATCTTTTTTTGAGATGTGGTCCCTTCTTTTCTTTACTGATTATCTATAGTTCCTGTGACAAACAGGTAAAAAAGCAAATTTAGTTCAACAAAACTCAGTGTTTAACCAAATAACAAATAACACATTTTGCATTACTAAATCTCTTTGTGGTAGTTAACAAATATTTGGAGCTCTCTTCCAACTTTTTCACCAAGAATCACTCAATCCATTTAAGTAATTATATTTAGCTAGCAACACCATGTCTAGGAGGAAGAAAGGTAAATGCATGTGTACTACAGAATGATAGCACAGTTCAGCTATAGGACAATTGCTATAGAAATGCACATCACTGCTGATGTAGAAAAGTCTTAGTGCTAGAAGGCAATCAGTAACCATTGCAATTTGTCCTTAAGCACTCTGCAACCACCTGGGAGGTGCTTTTATCACTCAGGCCTTAATAGCTAATCAGGCCACTTTGTGATGTGCCTGTCAAAAGAAGTGCAGGGCTGTTCTGGTCTGGATTTGAAGACAAACTACAGGCAGTGGTTTTGAGTGATGTGCTTTGAGGAAGGGCAAACTGGAAAACCACAGCATGGTGAGTGAGGGGCTGCCGTCCTCAGATCAGTGGTGGGAGATAGTGAGGTTTTGTTTCCAGGGTGGTGGATATTCCCTGGATCTGGGTGGAAAGCTGCAATGAGACAACCAGTCCCCTGAATTCTCATGTAGTTCTTGAAATTCCCAGAAGCTAGAGGCAGTCTACCAAATAACTATTCTGTGGGCTGTATCTGCTTTGAGTACTGTGAGCAGGGAGGTGTCTATGGAAACCTTTTTTAAGTCAACTTCTACATACTTCAGGTGCACCCACTGAAAGCAAGGCAACAAACTTCCAGAGGCCTTTTAGTTAAGTACCTTTTATAAGTACAGCTGTTTGCATTTTAATTTTATGTGTAAGATCCATGTATTTTTAATTTTCTGCAATAACTCTGTTTGGGTACCTGAGTGCCTGATTCTCCATATGAGGAGGGAAGGTGATTGTAACAGCCAGAAAGAAGGTCCGATGGGTCTTCAAGAAACTACCCATCCTGATGCCTGCGGGTCTGAGTAGCTATATGTGGCCTTTTATCCTAACCACTAATTTTAGTTTGAATCAAGAGGCTATAAATTTACACTGTTATCTAAAGGACAAGAATTTCACCTTCATCTCAGGCACTGTATTCTGGTTCCATTCTTATTGTTGTAAACAATGGTAATAATTTTGGAGAAAGTTTCAATTGTTCTCAGCAGGTCTGCCGACAGTAACAGCTGTCTTGGGGATGTACCCAGTTGTGTAGCAGAGAGGAAAGCAGATTCTGGTATCATGGCTGCCAGTGCTGCCTTCACCCCTGAAGCTACAGTTTCTACCATAGCCCTCAACCCATCGGTAAATACTGCAAGAACAGTGGATCAACTATCAGGTGATTTTGCTTAAGCCTTAGCTACCCAAAGCACACTTTATTATCTAGTACAAATTGGCATTTTTAAACTAAATTTACAAATTAATCTCCTATAGGAACACTTGAATTTTTGTGAAAAACTCATATGGCTTCTTCATCTGTCTTTCACACATATTTGTGTTATTTCATCATTTTTCTCCGGAAATCCTGGAGTGATGAGTTTTTCAGTTATACACATGCTTTAGCCATGCAGATCATTAACATCTATGAAACATGAATTTCACTTGCCAATGAAGAAGGCATTTTACAAGGACTTCAACTTGTGAGAAGATCATTGGGGTTTTGTAGCCCTTACATTTGGTCTACTTTGCCACAGCACTAAACAGGCCCAAGCCAACTTTCTAACAAGACAGATACTGTCTTTGGCTCGAGGTAAAATGCCTCTGCCCACATGAGGCTAACAAACTATTCACCAGGGACAGTAAGGCAGAGGGGGCATATATCCAACCTAAGACAGGAAGGTTACAGGCCTGGGTGCCCTCTCCAATGACAGGTAAGTAATTATGCAGACATCCTCCTCCAAATGAGGCAGGTGTTAGTTTATATTAAAAGAAAGGGAGAACTGTAATACCCAAAGCAACTTGAGCAAGCTTGATGCTGTTGGAGGGAACTCATTGCACCATGGCTGTTGTTGGTACTCTTCCCGTATTGATAACAAACCTCGAGATAACACACTCCTTGACAACACACAACTTGTGACAACACATACCTCATGACAATACATACCTCATGAAAACACACACCTCATAGTGAGTAGTTAAGCCTTAATTTCCTGTAATTTTCCACCGTGCTGTAAGTCAGTAATTAAGCCCATTCTTGCCGCTCAATGGATGGCATTCAGTATTTGGCATTCTGACATTGCATTGAACGAATGACCCGCTGTCTTGTCTTTATTTCAAACTCTAGGCCTTCGCCCGATTCGTGGAAGAGATGGTAGCAAGTTAGCTACAATATATATATATATATATATATATATATATATATATTCTTTTCATTCTCTTACCTTTAGGACAGCTTGATCACATGGTTTCTCATGGTTGTTTTGATTTGAATTTGGCTGTTGACTAAGGATTTTGCGCAATGTCTTATGTTTCTTTCAGTCATTTCTGATTTCTCAATTGAAAATTCTCTATTAAGTCCTGTACCCCACTTTCTCATATGGTTATTTAGAATTATTTAGAGTTGGTGGTGTGTCATGTTATCAGCCCAACAGAGTTCATTAGATAAGATTCTCTGCTCATGAGTTTACAAAATTATTCCATTTGTAAAATCGGTGTTGCCTGTGTCCCTCATGGGTGACTTCTGTTGCAAGATCTCAGAAACTCATGGTGCGAAACAATGCAGTTTTGTAAATCGGTTAAACATTAGATCCTTCAAAATCTATTATTACGATATCAGAAATCAGTGGATATCCCAGGGTCCCTCATTTGCTGGGCACTGGATCTGGTATCAATCTCCTGCTGTGTCAATCACACAGCAGCCAAAACCACAATGGATGACACCATCATTACATACGTAATCAAAAAAGTAACAAATTGGATAGTCCTTCATACTTAATTTCCATAACATGGAACCAGAGTCTAATGACTGTCAAGGAAGTAATACTTAGATAATTAAATGAATAAAAATCAAACTTTTGAATGGTGTTTTATATGTGACTCCTACAAGATAGCACAAAACTGAAGAGAAAATTGAGTTTTGATCACAGATTTGAACAAAAATTTAATGAATAATGAGATAATTACTCATAATTCACCCCTAGAGAGCGAACAAAATGCTATTACCACTCACTAAAATAAATATATAACTAAATAATGAAATCACCACAAGGGACAATTAACACCAAAAAAGTGGATCCAGACTCCACTCTTCCTGGAGTAGAAAAAGGCAGATTTGAATAATGTAATAATCAGATAGTTAGATCGTCTGTCACACCTGAGTCACACAAAGTGGCACCAAACTTCAGTGTTCACAGATTATATGAGTAAACGATTTAATAATTACATATTTAAAGGTGTAAGTCATTGAACTTTTTTGTCTCATCAATTCCTGGCAGGCGTGCCAGACATGATAAAGTATGGTGTATACATTGATTTTTTAAAATTCCATAAGTTATCAAAGAGATAATCGTACTGTCTTCCCTGATGAACTCTGTTGGCCTGACATCATCACCAGCACCTGAATCTCTGTTGTGGTGCGGGAGGACCTAAGATGATGGGCCCACACCTGGCACAGCAGCATCCCTAGTACTCTGGGTCATTCATAGGTCATCCAGAAACTGCTGTGTCCATGTCTACAACCTTCCTATCCTTGTCCCTGATAGCAATTTAACCCTAAACAGAATCAATGATGTCATTGTCCATCGATTGAATGATTTAAATAATTAAATAAGTCAGTAATAGATAACTGTCACCATAAAGAGGTGATGTAGCCTTCAACTGGAAGGAAAGACTGGCCAGACTCCAGTCATGAAAGATGTCATCTTCATAAATTCAAACAAGCAGTCATAAAATATGATGATATTGCATTATAACTCCCGAAGAGGGAGCTTTACAGGACTCCTCATGGAATAGAGGATTATTGGTATACATAAATATACAAATCTTTACATTATCTTGGGTACTAACAGGATTTGTCAATTTAAATACATTTTGTAATTAGATGATCTGTCAAACTTGACCCCACTAGGTGGCAATAATCCCCAGGTGTCATGGATGATATAATCATTGTTTTATATAACTAAACCACCAAACAATGAGTTGATGTAACATCATTAACGTGCTGTCATTAAAATATTAGGGGATAGTGTTGTTGGGAGATTGTAGTGTGCCATGATAACACTTTATCGAAGCTGCTCTCTGGTCCTTGGCCGATGACACCAGGATATAGAATGCAAGCAGGGTTTCCAGGCAATATATATGATCCAACATTCTGTCACATTCTAGAGCACCTTCTACATGCTAAAATTAGCATATCCACCCATCAACTAACCTTAGCCTCACTGATTTTCTGACAAAAACCAAAACAAAGCAGGGCCCTGTTTGTTTGTTTTTTTTTTTTTTTTGAATTACACAATATTTAGGAGTCTCTTAAGCTACAACATGCCTGTAGTAATATAAGCATGAAAACGAAACCATCATTATGTCATTCATGTACATTGATGAGGATTTCCACCTATTTTTAATACTTCAATTTTCTCATTTCCAGAATGGAAAAAATGCAACAGGTTGCAAGGAAGTATGGCCAGACTCCAGTCATGAAGAATGTCATCATCATCAATTGAGTCAATTGTGCCATACTCGACACAATTGACTCTCAGTTGACTCCCACATGATTGTATGAAACTCCCAGGTTCATCACTTATTTAATTGCAGAGTTGAGTATTAAAATGTTTAAATGCTGAAATATCATTGTGTATGCAAGGTTTTTACAAGATATCACATATTTAATGTTGGGCGGCTGCCTCAAAAGAGATGGACTGCCATCCAATAATCCCTAAGTCTACTCTAACAAATGGATTATCACCTTCCTGAAGGAAGTCAACAATGGCAAACTCACCTTTTGATGAATAATTGTGAGTCTTATTATCTTGTGTTCCATAGTTTTCCTTCTTAGGAGAGAGAGCGTCCATAAACAGAAGCCTTTGAACTGTTTCTCCACAAACTATGTTCTCCAATAATTAGGTAATCTTGAATTTGGTAACCAGTAAGACCTGTAGGCAAACTACCAGATATTTGGCTGTGATTTGGTTCGGCGAATAAATGCTGTCCATGAAAAGTTTTCGGAGATAGTTATCTTGGGAGAATGTAATGTCCCATGATAACACTTTCTCGAAGCTGCTCTCTGGTCCTTGGCCCATGATACCACAATACTGAATGCAGGCAGGGTTTCCAGGCCACATTTATGAGCCAACATTCTGTCACATCCTAGTGCCGCTCCCACATGCTAAAATTAGCATACCCACCGATCAACTAACATTACAGCCTCACTGATTTTTCTCACAAAAACAAAGCAGGGCACTTTCTTTTGAGTTCTACATATTTACAAGTTTCTCAAGCTACAACATGCCTATGGTGACATATGTATGAAAACGAAAGCATCATTATGCCATTCAAGTACAATGATGAGTATTTTAAAACTGTTTTCTTTGCTTCAGTTTCCTAATTTCTAAAATGGAAACAATAAAATGAATTGCCTCTACCATAACCCTGTTCTCTTTATTGGAAATAAAATAAACTCCACTTCATTCTCTTACCTTTAGCAGAGCTTGATCTCATGGTTTCTCAGAGTTGTTTAGATTTGCCTTTGGCTGATGACTAAGGATTTTGAGTACTGTCTAATGTGCGTTTTGGTCATTTTTGATTCCTCAATTGGTATTTCTCTATTAATTCCTGTACCCCACTTTATAATATGGTTATTTAGAGTGATATATTGTTGGTGGTGTGTCATGTTATCAGCCCAAAAGTGTTCATTAGATGAGATTCCCTGATCAGGAGATTATTCAGTTATTCCATTGTTTAAAATCGGTGGTGACTGTGTCCTTCATTTGTCAGTTCTGTTGCAGGCTCTCAGAAACTGACGATGCGAAGCAATACAGTTTTTTTACTTCGTGTAATCATACGATTATAAAAAAAAAAAATTCTACGATTATGTAATCAGTAATCACAGGATAACGCAGTGTCCCTCCTTCTCCGGGCACTTCTTCTGGTACTGATCTCCTGTTGTGTCAATCTCACAGCAGCCAAATTAGGGATGATACCATCATTACTTACACAAACAAATGAGTTAATAATTGGATAGTCCTGCATACTTAACTTTCATAAGATGGAACCAAACTACAGTGATTGTCAAGGAAGTATAACTTATATAATTAAATAATGCCACACGATTAACTCCCAGGTAGGAATGTCCAGACTCCAGTCATGAAGAACAACATCTTCATCGATTTAAATAATTAATATATAATGAAAATTTATTGAATAATGACATGGTGGTGCATACTTAAATCCCACATGGATTAGTCAGACTGATCTCTTCCTGGAATAATGATGTTTTTAAAAAATTAAGTTGATAATTAATTAGCTGACATTTTAAATTAACACTGACGAGGTGGCACCAAAGTCTTAAAACTATCCCTGATGTAATGATCTATTTACAGAGCTAAATGATGAAGTAATGAGATGATGTTACATCATCAACTCACAAAATCTGACTTCAAAAATGACTTAGGGTCCATAACATTACCTGTCATTTAAATATGTTAATTAACTGATGAATTATTATTTAATTTCCTAGTTTAACAGGTAAATAAGTAAGTGTACTATTAGATGATGTGATATTCTGGCACGAAGGACTCCCCTAAGGAAGCTCAAAACTGCAGTGAACACTGAATACATAATGACGGATTTTCATAATTCACTGAATAAACATTAAACAAGTGGATGGTGTTTTATATGTGAAGCCTACGAGATTGCTCAATCCTGAAGTGTCATTGAGTTCTTAATCAGAGATTTGTACAAAAAAATGATAGAATAAAGAGATAATTTCTCATAAATCACCTCTAGTGAGGTAACAAAATGATATCATCATTGATTTAAATAAATAAATATTGAAATCACAAGAGACATTTAACACCATCAAGTTAGATCCAGACTCCACTGTTCCTGGAGTAGAAAAAAGACAGATTTGATAAATGAAATAATCTGTTAGATCGTCTGTCACACTTGAGTCACACCGGGTGGCACCAATCTTCAAGGTTCATAGATTATATGATGAAACAATTTAATAATTACATCTTTAAATACGTAAGTCGTTGAACTTTTTTGTATCATCAAATCCTGGGCAGACTTTCCAGATATGAAAAATCATGCTGCCATCATGGTTTTTCTAAAATTCCATTAGTTCATCGTCAGATAATCAAACTGTCTTGCCTGAAGAATACTGTTGGCATGATATCTTCACCAGTGCCTGAATCTCTGTTTTAGTGGGGCAAGACCTGAGATAATGGGCCCATTCCTGCCAAAGCAGTAGTAGCCAAAATATTGATATCAGCTGAAAAGTTGGCTGCAGCATGGGCATCACCAGCATTGCAGAGAGAGAGATGTTCTTCCGTGTTCTAGGTTGTCATCTTTTTGCCAGTCTCGGGAATGGTGCTGACCTCCTTGTGCCACTACTTTTCCTCGTAGATCACAAACGATGTGAAGATGTGGAGTAAGAGCAGCTAGTCAAAACCCAGACCATCATACTGGCCGTGGTAAGGTCCTTGTACTTCTCGGAGGGCACCATGCAATATTCTGGACTAAATCATCTAGCATCCCTAGTACTCTGGGAGATGCACAGATCGTTCAGAAAATGTTCTGCTCATGTCTACAACTTTCCTATCCTTGTCCGTGACAGATTTTTGCACCCTAATCGTAGTCGCTGATGGCATTGTCTGTCGCTTAAATAATTTAAAGAATAAAATAAGTCAGTAATACCTAACTGTCATAATAAAGAGGAGATGTAGGATTTAGCTGTCAGGGAAGCATGGCTAGATTCCAGTCGTGAAGAATGTCATCCTCATCAATTGATGCAATGTATCTTATAATGAGGACATCCTTGTGCCACTATTTCTTCTGTTCGTAGATCACAACCGATGTGAAATATGAGGAGGAAGAGCAGGGAGTCAACACCCAGACCACCAAGGTGGGCTTGGTGAAGATTTTGTACTTCTCAGGGGGCACCGTGCAATCTTCTGGACCAAATCATCCAGCATCCCTAGTACACTGGGAAATGCATAGATCATTCAGAAAATGCTCTGCCTATGTCTAAAACTTTCCTAACCTTGTCCCTGAGAGATATTTTCACCCTAATCGTCGTCAGTGATGGCATTGTCTGCTAACTGTCACAATAAAGTATTGATGTAGCATTTAACTGACAGAGAATCTTGGCCACACTCCAGTCGTGAAGGATGTCATCATCATCAATTGAAAAAAATGAATCATAAAATGTGATTACATTGCAAATTAATGCCACAAGAGGGAGCTTTACAGGTCTATTCATAGAATGGAGGATTTTTGGTTTACATAACTATACAAATATTTACATTAACTTGGGTTTTAACACGAATTGTCAATTTAAATACTTATGTGGCATCAAATTCCAGGTGTCATGGACGATATAATCATTGTTTTATATAATTAAATAATCAAATAATGAGTTCGTGTAACATCATCCACTTCCCTAAGGTGGCTCCAAACCAGACTCATGAACGATGCTATCATGATTAATTTAAATATTTTAACTACATAATTGATATTTAGATGGTCTATAATAATTGCCTCCCACATCTTGGAACCACAATCCACTGATCATGGATTATCTAATGTCCAATTTTAATAATCAAATAACAACATAATCAGACAATCAAATGGTCTGCCATACCCGACACAGTTGACTCTCACTTCACTCCAACATGATTGTGGGAAACTCACAGGTTCATCCCTTATTTAATCACAGAGTTGAATAGAAAATGTTTAAATGCTGAACTGTCATTGTGTATGCATGGTTTTTAGAAGATATCACATATTTAATGTTGGATGGCTGTCTCAAAAGAGATGGACTGCAATCAAATATTCCCTAAATCTACTCTAACAAATGGATTATCACCTTCCTGAAGGAAGTTAATAATGGAAGACTCATCTTTTGATGAATGACTGTGAGTCTTGTTATCCTATGTTCCGTAGTTTTTCTTGTTAAGAGAAAGAGCGTCCATAAACAGAAGCCTTTGAACTGTTTCTCCACAAATTATGTTCTCCAATCATTAGGTAATCTCATATTTGGTAACCAGTAAAAGCTGAAGGCAAACTTCCAGAGATTTGGCTATGCCTTGATTAGGTGAATCAAAAGCTGTCATGTACATTGATGAGTATTTTAAAACTGTTTTCTATGCTTCAATTTTCTAATTTCTAGAATGGAAACAATACAACGAATGGCTCTACCATAATCTTTTTCTCTGGAATACTACTCTGTTGGGGGGACAAAATGGAATCTTGAAATTCTCAGGAAAGTGGATGGAAATTGAAGAAACCATCCTGAAAGAAGTAACACAGGCACAAAAAGAAGGACATGCTATGTACTTGCTCCCATATGGATTTTAGACATAGAGCAAAGGATCACCAGCTTTTAATTAACAACACTAGAGAAACTGATACACAAGGAAGATCTAAGAGATTCATATAAGGTCCCTCAATGAAGGTGAAAACAAAATTCTCCAGAGCACAAGGGGATTGGGGAGCCCTTAGTGGGGTGGGAACTAGGAGAAATAAAGGGGAGGAGGGGAAACCATGTGGGATTAGGAAGACTGAGTCAGCAGAGGAATAGAAGAGAGAAAAGAAAGAGAAACATAAAGATCATAAAAGGGGAAGCCAATATAGGATTGAAGAGAAAACTGAACCTAAAGAAATGTCCAAATACCTACGAGAATGACCCAGTTAAAAAATTTGAGCAACAGTGCAAAGGCTACCATAAATACCCTTCCCTGATAATGAGATCAACAACTAATTTATCCAACACCATGGAGCCCTCATCTAGTACCTGATGGAAGCATAAGCAAACCCCGCAACAAAACACTGAGCCGACTGGAATCCAGATGCAGACAGGGAGGACAAGGCCAGGCTGCAGAAACACATAGGGACCGTTTACCGGAACTGTCTATGTGGGAATCTATGGGGATTCCCACATGGGCTTCATCAGTCTACTTGCTATTATCTTCTTCATACTTTGATGGGTTAAACCCTGTGGGGATATCCGCCTCTAGATTGGCTTCCTGTTTAATACTATAAATTCATTTGTGTTTTTCCATACTTTACTTATCTTTAAGAAAATGTCTTTTGAAGGGCATGTGTGTGGTATGTGTGTATGTAGATGGAGGTAACAGCAAATGCTTCCACAAACCGGAAATGAATGTCGATATCTGGAAAGAGGTCCAAGTGTTTCTGCCCGCTAAGATCAAACACTGGTCCACAGAGAAGTTATGAAGCACCCTCATTCGCTGAGTCATCCATCATTCCAAGAGTTTCTCTCAGACTATATGATGAGATTACATGAAGCTGAGGTATAAAATACCATGAGTGTGGCATGTTAGATTAGTATCTGTCTGAAAGTTCTAAGATGCAGAAGGTGTAGAGACAAAGAGACACAAGAGTATGCAAACACAGTGATCGCAGTGCACAAGTCTGGGATTGTCAAGGGAAAACCTTAGTAAATTAAAAATCTGTACCACACTCTCTCATGCAAAAGCATTTTTTATTGAGCGTATTGGAAACTGTAATGTTAAGGATGGTGGGTGGGGCAAGTACTATCCAGCTTAAATGCCTCTCATGAACACAGAAAGACAGATCTCAGTTGAAAGGAGAGAGGACCATACTCTCAACGACAATTCATTCTACAGTCAATGTTACTATTCAGAAAGGAAATATATGTGCACATGTTACAAATCTTTATGTAATTAAGACAATGAAAAGGTGGAGGAAGAGACATGGAACACATTTCATCCAGTCCATGGTGCTCTTTCTACTATGCTCTGTCTTTATCCCCTCCCATGTGTCTCTGACCTCTCACACACTGACTGTGGTGGGGTCAGTCCACAGTGTTCTCAAATCTCTTTTCCTATCTGAGGTCGGGTCTTTACCGTTGGCCCTCAGCAGATGAGCAGGCCCTGATAGTCCATGTCAAAGCTTCTCTCTCTCTCTCTCTCTCTCTCTCTCTCTCTCTCTCTCTCTCTCCCTCTGATTCCTTGGGATGACATTGTCTCCAAGTATATCCAAAACACCTTGAATAGACAAGCTCTGTGTCTCTCTAAAGAGTCACTGGAGTCCTTGATTTCCTTTCTCAGGCCAGCAGTAATCTCTCATCCTTTATTCCCAACATGAACATAGGGAGGCCTCTTGGTGATAGACACAGAATCGCCTGCAATCTAGACACTTCTTACTCACAAAGTAGACCTCCTTTGGCTGTCTTATTGCTCTAAGAGTGTCCAAGAGCTCAGAACAACATTGGACAAATCTGTCTGGCAGGACATCACCAAAGTCATCATACACTTCACCAGGGGCAGGATACATCTCCAAGGTGAGCTGTGTCAGGTGGGCAGTGTGCTGAAGCAGCTTCTTAAGGCTGGTCAAAGACAGGAAGTTCTTCATCAAATTCACCTCCACCAGCTGGGAACACTGGCTCAGGGCAGGGAGGATGACATCCATTTGGAAGTCCATGAGCATACAACCCTTCAATTTTAATGTCTGCAGGGTAGCTGTCAATCTCTCTAGCAGTCTTCCCAGAAGTGGATGACTTAAATTTAAAAAGGTGACACCACTCAGGTCCAGATGTGTGAGCCGATGGACGCTTGGACACTGGGACAGGTAACTCAAGTCTGATTCGGATAGTGAGCAGCGAGTGATTGGTAGGGTCTCTAAGGGACGCTCCAAGTTCCTACAGAAAGACAAGGCAGATTATCCCAGTAAGTTTAATAGTGGTAGAGAAAGGGCACCAACATCAAGTGAGCAGTGGTTAGTGTGTACTAATGTCGTTCTGAGATCTTGGTGGAGGTCAATTCCAGAATGCTCTCAGATGGAGAAGTAACAGCACAGGCAAAATCATGTGACTGCTTAGGTCCCCAACCCTGGTTCCTCTGCGCTGTCAAACTCAAAGCCTCATCAGATTTCAAATGGAGCCAGCAAGAAGCCAAGAAAGAAGACCTGGTGGCAACTCAGAGCCTTCTCTGTGTGTGCTAACATTGGACCTCAGGAGTCCCACCTCCTAGCACAGCCTCTGTACTACTGAGAGGTCTTCCTTGTGACCCACCCTAATCACTTCACTCTCAGTAATTTTCCATTGACTTAGACACTACCTGTGCTCAGAGAGCCCCTGTCCCTTGGAATATCAGAGAGCGATGTAAACTGTGCACACAGTTCTGAGGACAGTGCTGACATGGGGCAACATGTGACTTAAAACACCCTCCCCTCAGTAGGTCAGGTTTCAAAGACCGTTTCTCGGTGATGGTGGCAAGAATGGCAGAAAGACTACTAGAGCAATCATTCAGAGGTCATATCCGTGTGTAGTCACCAGTGGCTGGCAAGCCCCAGGTGTACACTGATGTTTCATGTAACACGGAAAGGCTCTACTCTGGCCTGTGAAACAAGCTATCTATCCTTCCTTACCTGAGCACTTGGTGCAGTCTTGCATTCAGGAGGAAGACATGATTCAAACAGAGATGCTGGAGCTTGTTGAGTTGGGAGAACTGAGAAACGATCTGTCGAAAACACCTTCGTTTCATCTCTTGGTTCCACAACCAACACAAGGGTGTGAAGATTCATGAAGAAGGAGTTTCTGAAGGTTTTTCATCTGGCCCAGGCCAGGGGCAAACTTTGCAAGGGTCCTCAGGTCACAGCGAGCATTCACTTCCTGTTCCCGTATACTGCATGGCACAAATACCTCCAGCAGCTCTAGGGGGTTATAGACAGGGCGGGCCCCAAACTCCAGCTTTTCACAGATCACCTGCAGCACATCTTTTCTCTGCTGGGCCCAGCAGTGGAAACATTCCAGGTATTCACAGAGATGTCTGGAATGGAGGGAAAGGTTCATCATCACAGTCACAACCTCTTTTCCCTGTCTTTCGGGATGGTGCACCACTGGTTGGGTCTCTACGACGACATCTGGAGAGCAGACACCATCCCCTGTTCCAGCCCACACGTTCCAGAAGTTATGATGGGCATCCCGAAAATCAAGCACCTCTAATTTGCAATTCCTGTTGGTCAAACCAGAAGGGGATTCAAATGGCAGGACTGCCAATGTATAATCGGCTTTCACCTCACACATCCACTTCCCTTGAATGCATCCTGGAAACCAAGACTCAAAAGTTTCCTTTCTAGGGCCTGGCTACAGAGGCCGAGGTAGACTCATTGTGTGTTGACTACATCTCTTAGCAGTGGGCTCCATGCACCACTGTCTCTTTTCATTTATTCACTTCTCTAAGACAGCTCTGATTCAACACGACCCACATTCTGAACTCTGTAGTCACTTCTCTCCATCCACACTCTTCCCCTCCATTTCACACTTTCTGACTCACCTAGGTCGATCCTTCTGCTGAATCAGCAAATCAAGGCCAGCCAGCACAGCCTTCAAGATCTCCAGGTCAGGAAACTTCATCAGGGCTCCCAAGGGAAGGCATCTGAAAGGCCAGGCTGCCACCATAGCACTCAGGATCTTGGTTTGTTTCCCCTTAAAGGCATCTTTGAATAGAGGTGGGAAGAGCTCCATGGGCAGTTTATTAAGAGCAGAGATAGCCAAGGCTTCATTTTTGAGCAGACTACTTCTTGCCAGCATCTGGAGTGTCAATGGCGAACTCATCTTGACCTTCACACAGACAGGTGCTATGGGAATATTCAGAGGAATTAATCCTTTCAGACAAGTCACTTTCAGCAGGACTCTCTGCCCCTTCATGGCGTAAACCCTGCCGGGCTTTGGTCACTAGTCTAGAAATGTTGCAAAACCCATATTTCCTATTACACACTGTCTGACTTCTCATAGGCATAGGTCCCTCAAAGGCCTCATGCTCATGGACATGAGCCACCATGGCAACAAATCTCCCCGTTATTCTGCTAATCAAAAACACTGCTCCCCAGAATGCTACAACCCTGGGCAATGAGAGAGTGGAAAAGTAAACAAGAGCTAGACTCTTTTGTGGGAAATCATCTTCAAGTGTCTTTCTTGATCCACAAGATCAAAGATAAAAGTCCCACAGCCAAGTTTACTTTGCATTCAATCAGTGGGGGTTGTTGGGAGAATATGTGAAATGGAGACAGTCACTGTCATTTCTAATATTTTAGACCTGGAGCCAAGATGAGCCCCAGACCACTCTTTAGGAGTTTGAGTACTGACAATTTGTCAACTTGATGCTTCGCTGAGACTCATGGCCATCTGTGGGCTTCTACAGAATTTTCTTCATCTTCAGTTAACAAGTCCATAATCACATTGAATTAAATCCTTTTAAGCCAGGTTGGAGTTGTTGGTCCATACTTGGTCAGTGTGTCTTAACCCCTGAATATCGCACCCTCATCATTCTCTTAAAGGGCACAGCAGGTTAGCACCTGTGCTCCATGCACCACTGTCTCTTTTCATTTATTCACTACTCCAAGACAGCTCTGATTCAACTCGACCCACATTCTGAACTCTGTAGTCACTTCTCTCCATCCACACTCTTCCCCTCCATGTCACACTTTCTGACTCACCTAGGTCGACCCTTCTGCTGAATCAGCAAGTCTCACAATACTCTCATAACACTAAGCTGCATGTGGGGTTCTAGGCTAACCGGGGCTAAATGAGATTTTCAGCTTCAAATAGCAAAACCAAACATAATAACAAAACCAAGGTTACTAAGATGGCCCGAGGGACTGGAGATCCTTGGTAAGGTTGTATGTCCTGATGGGCTTGAATGGCTAACCTGATCAGCACACACATAAGAGGTGTTCCAATCCCAGCAGTTGTGTTAGTGACTTGAGGATCCAAACAACTCTGTTTAACCTGGCCAGGATAACCCTTATATGCCCATATCCTCTTACAACTTCCTTTCAAATCGCCACCATCAGCCATATTCTGCCATCTGATTGGATAAATGAGCATATCCCCACCCAATCATACTTGAGCTTTCACAGCTGTGGCTTGAGAGAATCAGATGTGGGAAAGGTGTGTGGGGGGGGAGACCAGATTGTACCAAAGACTCAGGTTAACTCTAACACTAGTCCATGCACAGGCATTGGTTTCTCACACCTTTAGTCCCGGCACTTGGGGCACAGAGGCAGGCAGATCTCTGTGAGTTCAAGAGAAGCCTGTTCTACAGATTGAATTCCAGTACAGACTGCAATGCAATACACAGAAACCGTGTCTTGAAAAACAAAACCAAAAATTAACAAAACAAAACAAACAAGCAAACAAAACTTCTCCCCCAATTTTCAATTCTGGGATTTACTCTCATGATGACATGTAGACAGTTGTAAGATTTCCATATTCATTGGATCAATGAAGCTCAGCCCTATCTAAACTCTTTTTTTCATTCTGAGCTGACATGGAAATCTCATTAATCCTCCTACCTGAGCTTAGTGGTATAGCTTGTATGTGACCAGTTTGATTGGATCTCCCATCAGGAAACAGATTGAACTGACTCTCTGGTAACAGGAAAAACCCATTCTCCAAGTCATCTCAAACTCTAAGCATCTGTCTCTGTATTGTTAAACAATTAGTTTTATAGTCTATAATCAGCTTTCCATTTTGTGTAACCATTGCCATGACCACTGGAATCTAACCAGGGCTTCAGTAACCTTCCAATCTTAGTGGAAGAATAACGAAACAAGACATGTTCGTGTTAATTACGTCTACTTTCAGGACAGAGATTGAACTGAGTTTGATCGTGTTGAAAATTACAAAATCAATTGTATTTTTTGGAGACAGTGTTTGTCAGTGGTCACACCCTACATTCCTGGTACTAGCTCTAAGACCGTGCTATGCTACACTACAACTCACAGAGATCTGACTTCCTCTAACTCCCATGTGCTGCCAATAATGTTGAGTGCAGCAAGATACATAGCAGACCCAGAGAAAGCCAAGCCACTATCTCTTACCTTTATGTCAGGAAGAAAGCGCTATTCCTGTCTCCACAAACTCTCACCAAGTTTCAGACACCTTCCTCTCCTTGGAGGGGCTGGAGAACTCTGAGACTGACTCCTCAATCCCCTGCTTCTACCTTTTATACCTCTCTAGGGCTGGGATTAAAGGTGTGACCTCTGTGAGCTCCAGACAATATTCAGGTCATACCTTGAAAACCTGTACTCCACAAAACTTGAGAATGCAAAGGAAATGAACAAATTTCTTGAAAATTATCACCAAAATAAAATAAAAAACAGACAAAAAACTTAAATAGACCTATAAACCCCTAACGAAGTAGAAGCAGTCATCAAAAGCCTTCCACCACACGCACACACACACACACACACACACACACACACACACACACACACACAGAGAGAGAGAGAGACAGACAGACAGACAGACACACAAAAAAGACCAGGGCCAGATGGCTTTAGTCCAGAATTCTACTGGAAAATCAAGGAAGATCTAAATTTCGTACTCCCCAAATTGTTCCACATAATAGAAACAGAAAGTTCATTGCCAAACACTTTTTTTTTTTTGGAGGTCACAATCACCTTGGTATTCAGGACACACAAAGACACAACTAGGAATAAAAACTACAGACCAGTATCCCTAATGAATATTGATGCAAAAATACTCAATAAAATACTGGCAAACCGAATCCAAGCATACATCACAGAAATCACCCACCATGACCAAGTAGGCTTCATCACTGGTATGCAGGGTTTGTTTAACATTCTAAAACCTATCAAGGTGATCCACCTTACAAAAAAACTGAAAAAGATAACCACCCGATAATCTCCTTAGATTCTGAAAAAGCCTTCAGCAAAAATCAACACCCTTTCACGAAAAAGGCCTTGGAGCGATCAGGGGTAACAGGAACATATCTAAACATAAAATGAGCACTATTCATAGCCCAACAGACAATATCAAATTGAATGGAGGGAAGTTTTAGGGGATTTCTCTAAAATCAAGAACCAGACAAGGCTGTCATCTCATTCCATATCTCCAATATTGTACTTGAAGTACTAGCTAAAGCAATAAGAAAACAAAGGTAGATCATGGAGACACAAAATGGAAATGAAGAAATCAAACTTTCTCTATTTGCAGATGATATGATAGTTTACAAAATTGAACCCCCACCAAAAAAAAAAAAAAACAAAAAAACGAAAACAAAAACAAAAAACAAAAAAACAAAACAAAACAAAAACACACACACACACACAAAAAAACCATCTTCTACCAGGGAACACCTGAGGCTTACAAACACCTCCAGCAAACTAGCAGGATACAAGATATTCTCAAAAAAGATGAGTAATCCTACTTTATTCAGACAACAAAGGGGCTGAGAAAGAAATCTGAGAAACATCATCATTTACAATAGCCACATACAACATAGAATACCTTGGGATAATGCTTACCAAATAAGCAAATGACCTAATAATAAGAACTTTGTGGCTTTAAAGAAAGAAATTCAAGAAGATAGCAGAAAATGGAAAGATCTCCCATGCTCTTGGTAGGATGAACATTGTAAAAATGGCAATCTTGTCGAAATCAATCCATAGATACTGTGCCATGCCCATTAAAATCCCAGCACAATTCTTCATGAACCTTGAAAGGATAATAATAATGGACTTTATATTGGAAAACAAGAGAACCAGGATAGGCAAAATATCCTGTACAATAAAGGAAGTTCAGAGGTCATCACCATTCCCAACTTTAAGCTCTACTACAAAGCAATCCTCCTGAAAAGGGCCTGGTATTGCCAAGAAATAGAGCAGTAGACCAATGGAATTGAATATAAAACATGATAATAACGCACACACCTTCGAACACCTGATTTTTGACAAAACAGTTAAAACTATACAATGGGAGGAGTAAATCATCTTCAACAAATGATGCTGGCACAACTGGATGATGGTGTGTAGAACTGCAGATAGAACCATGTCTATCGCCATGCACAAACCTCAAGTCAAACGGATCAAACACATCGTGATAAATCCTGCCACACTGAACCTCTTAGAAGAGAAAGTGGGGAGGTACCCTTGAACAAATTGGTATAGAAGACCCCTTCGAAACTTAATTCCAGACACTGAGATTGACAATTAGTAAATGGGACCTCCTCAAACTTAGAAGCTTCTATAAAGCAAAGGACACAGTTGACAAGACCAAATGGCAGGCCACAGACTGGGAAGTTTTTCACCACTCCTACATCTGAAACAGGGCTGATCCCCAAAATATACCAAAAAAAAAAAAAAAAAAAAAAAAAAAAAAAAAGCAAGAAAATAGCCATCAAAACACCAAATAACCCTATTAAAAAACGGGGTACAGAAATGAAAAGTATTCTCAATGGAGGAATTCAAAATGGCCAAAAGACACGAAATGAAGTGATCAACATCCTTAACTATCAGGGAAATGCAAATCAAAAGAACTTTGAGATACCATCTTACTCCTGCCAGAATGGCTAAAATTCGGAACACCAATGACATCTTATGCTGGAGAGGATGTGGAGAAAGGAGAACACTCCTTCTCTGCTGCTGAGAGTGCAAACTTACACAGCCAATTTGGAGGTCAGTGTGGCGGTTCCTCAGGAAATTGGGAATCAGTCTACCACAGGACCCGCTGATCCCTCTCTTATTCATATACCCAAAGGATGTACATCCATGCAACAAAGACATGTGCTCAACTGTGTTCGTGGTGCATTATTTGTAACAGCAAGAACGTGGATGCAACCTAGATGCCCCTCAACTGAAGAATGGATAAAGAAGATATGATGGCACTTCTACACAATGGAATACTACTCTGTGGGGGGAAAGAAAAAAACAATGGAATCTTGAAATTCTCAGGCAAGAGGATGGAACTTGAAGAAACCATCCTGAAAGAAGTAAAACAGTCACAAAAAGAAGGACATGCTATGTACTTGCTCACATATGTATTTTAGACATAGAGCAAAGGATCACCAGCATATAATTGACAACACCAGAGAAACTGATACACAAGGAAGATCTAAGATATTCATATAAGGTCCCTCAATGAAGGTGGAAACAAAAAATTCTCCAGAGCACAAGGGGATTGGGGAGCCCTTAGTGTGGTGGGGACTAGGAGAAATAGAAGGGGAGGAGGGGGAAACCACGTGGGATTAGGAAGACTGAGTCAACAGAGGAATAGAAGAGAGAAAAGAGAGAGAAAGAGAAAGAGAGAGACCATAAAAAGGGGAGCCATTATAGGATTGAAGAGAAAACTGAACCTAAAGAAATATCCAAATACCTACGAGAATGACCCCAGTTAAAAATTTGTAGCAAAGGCTACCATAAATACCCTTCCCTGATAATGAGATCAACAACTAATTTATCCAACACCATGGAGCCCTCATCTAGTACCTGATGGAAGCATAAGCAAACACCCACAACTAAACACTGAGCCGACTCGAATCAAGATGCAGGCAGGGAGGACAAGGCCAGGCTGCAGAAACACATAGGGACCATTTACCGCAACTGTCTATGTGGGAATCTATGGAGATTCCCACATGGGCGTCATCAGTCTACTTGCTATTATCTTTTTCATACTTTGATGGGTTAAACCCTGTGGGGATATCCACCTCTAGACTGGCTTCCTGTTTAATACTATAAATTCATTTGTGTTTTTCCATACTTTAACTTTACTTATCTTTAAGAAAATGTCTTTTGAAGGGCATGTGTGTGGTATGTGTGTATGTATATGGAGGTAACAGCAAGCGCTTCCAGAAACCAGAAATGAATGTCAGATATCCGGAAAGAGGTCCACGTGTTTCTGCCCGCTAAGATCAAACACTGGTCCCCAGAGAAGTTATGAAGCACCCTCATTCGCTGAGTCATCCATCATTCCAAGAGTTTATCTCGGACTTGATGATGAGATTACATGAAGCTGAGGTATAAAAATCCCAAGAGTGTGGCATGTTAGGTTAGCATCTGCCTGAAAGTTCTAAGACGCAGAAGGTGTAGAGACAAAGAGACACAAGAGGATGCAAACACAGTGAGCGCAGTGCACAAGTCTGGGATTGTCAAGGGAAAACATTAGTAAATTAAAAGTGTGCAACACACTCTCTCATGCAAAAGCATTTTTTATTGAGCTTATTGGAAACTGTAACGTTAAGGATGGTGGGCGAGGCAAGTACTATCCAGCTTAAATGCCTCTCATAACCACAGAAAGACAGATCTCAGTTGAAAAGGGAGAGGACCGTTCTCTCAACAACAGTTCATTCTACAGTCAATGATACTCTTCAAAAGGAAATATATGTGCACATATTACAAATCTTTATGTAAGTCAGGCAAAGAAAAGGTGGAGGCAGAGACATGGAACACATTTCATCCAGTCCATGGTGCTCTTTGTATTATGCTCTGTCTTTATCCCCTCCCCTGTGTATCTGAACTCTCACACACTGACTGTGGTGGGGTCAGTCCACAGTGTTCTCAAATCCCTTTTCCTATCTGAGGTTGGGTCTTCACCGTTGGCCCTGAGCAGATGAGCAGGCCCTGATTGTCCATGTCAAAGCTTCTCTCTCTCTCTCTCTCCTCTGATTCCTTGATATGACATTGTCTCCAAGTATATCCAAAACACCTTGAATAGACAATCTCTGTGTCTCTCTAAAGAGTCACTGGAGTCCTTGATTTCCTTTCTCAGGCCAGCAGTAATCTCTCATCCTTTATTCCCAACATGAACATAGGGAGGCCTCTTGGTGATAGACACAGAATCGCCTGCAATCTAGACACTTCTTACTCACAAAGTAGACCTCCTTTGGCTGTCTTATTGCTCTAAGAGTGTCCAAGAGCTCAGAACAACATTGGACAAATCTGTCTGGCAGGACATCACCAAAGTCATCATACACTTCACCAGGGGCAGGATACATCTCCAAGGTGAGCTGTGTCAGGTGGGCAGTGTGCTGAAGCAGCTTCTTAAGGCTGGTCAAAGACAGGAAGTTCTTCATCAAATTCACCTCCACCAGCTGGGAACACTGGCTCAGGGCAGGGAGGATGACATCCATTTGGAAGTCCATGAGCATACAACCCTTCAATTTTAATGTCTGCAGGGTAGCTGTCAATCTCTCTAGCAGTCTTCCCAGAAGTGGATGACTTAAATTTAAAAAGGTGACACCACTCAGGTCCAGATGTGTGAGCCGATGGACGCTTGGGCACTGGGACAGGTAACTCATGTCTGATTCTGATAGTGAGCAGCGAGTGATTGCTAGGGTCTCTAAGGGACTCTCCAAGTTCCTACAGAAAGACAAGGCAGATTATCTCAGTAAGTTTAATAGTGGTAGAGTAAGGGCACCAACTTCAAGTGAGCAGTGGTTAGTGTGTCCTAATGTCGTTCTGAGATCTTGGTGGAGGTCAATTCCAGAATGCTCTCAGATGGAGAAGTAACAGCACAGGCAAAATCATGTGACTGCTTAGGTCCCCAACCCTGGTTCCTCTGCGCTGTCAAACTCAAAGCCTCATCAGATGACAAATGGGGCCAGCAGGAAGCCAAGAAAGAAGACCTGGTGGCAACTCAGAGCCTTCTCTGTGTGTGCTAACATTGGTCCTCAGGAGTCCCACCTCCTAGCACAGCCTCTGTACTACTGAGAGGTCTTCCCTTTGACCCACCCTAATCACTTCACTCTCAGTAATTTTCCATTGACTTAGACACTACCTGTGCTCAGAGAGCCCCTGTCCCTTGGAAAATCAGAGAGCGATGTAAACTGTGCATACAGTTCTGAGGACAGTGCTGACATGGGGCAACATGTGACTTAAAACACCCTCCCCTCTGTAGGTCAGGTTTCAAAGACCGTTTCTCGGTGATGGTGGCGAGAATAGCAGAAAGACTACTAGAGCAATCATTCAGAGGTCTTATCCGTGTGTAGTCACCAGTGGCTGGCAAGCCCCAGGTGTACACTGATGTTTCATGTAACACGGAAAGGCTCTTCTCTGGCCTGTGAAACAAGCTCTCTATCCTTCCTTACCTGAGCACTTGGTCCAGTCTTGCATTCAGGAGGAAGACACGATTCAAACAGAGATGCTGGAGCTTGTTGAGTTGGGAGAACTGAGAAACGATCTGTCGAAAACACCGTCGTTTCATCTCTTGGTTCCACAACCAACGCAAGGGTGTGAAGACTTCATGAAGAAGGAGTTTCTGAAGGTTTTTCATCTGGCCCAGGCCAGGGGCAAACTTTGCAAGGGTCCTCAGGTCCCAGCGAGCATTCACTTCCAGTTCCCGTATACTGCATGGCGCAAATACCTCCAGCAGCTCTAGGGGGTTATAGACAGGGCGGGCCCCAAACTCCAGCTTTTCACAGATCACCTGCAGCACATCTTTTCTCTGCTGGGCCCAGCAGTGGAAACATTCCAGGTATTCACAGAGATGTCTGGAATGGAGGGAAAGGTTCATCATCACAGTCACAACCTCTTTTCCCTGTCTTTCGGGATGGTGCACCACTGGTTGGGTCTCTACGACGACATCTGGAGAGCAGACACCATCCTCTGTTCCAGCCCACACGTTCCAGAAGTTATGATGGGCATCCCGAAAATCAAGCACCTCTAATTTGCAATTCCTGTTGGTCAAACAAGAAGGGGATTCAAATGGCAGGACTGCCAATGTATAATCGGCTTTCACCTCACACATCCACTTCCCTTGAATGCATCCTGGAAACCAAGACTCAAAAGTTTCCTTTCTAGGGCCTGGCTACAGAGGCCGAGGTAGACTCATTGTGTGTTGACTACATCTCTTAGCAGTGGGCTCCATGCACCACTGTCTCTTTTCATTTATTCACTTCTCTAAGACAGCTCTGATTCAACTCGACCCACATTCTGAACTCTGTAGTCACTTCTCTCCATCCACACTCTTCCCCTCCATGTCACACTTTCTGACTCACCTAGGTCGATCCTTCTGCTGAATCAGCAAATCAAGGCCAGCCAGCACAGCCTTCAAGATCTCCAGGTCAGGAAACTTCATCAGGGCTCCCAAGGGAAGGCATCTGAAAGGCCAGGCTGCCACCATAGCACTTAGGATCTTGGTTTGTTTCCCCTTAAAGGCATCTTTGAATAGCGGTGGGAAGAGCTCCATGGGTAGTTTATTCAGAGCAGAGATAGCCAAGGCTTCATTTTTGAGCAGACTACTTCTTGCCAGCATCTGGAGTGTCAATGGCGAACTCATCTTGACCTTCACACAGACAGGTGCTATGGGAATATTCAGAGGAATTAATCCTTTCAGACAAGTCACTTTCAGCAGGACTCTCTGCCCCTTCATGGCGTAAACCCTGCCGGGCTTTGGTCACTAGTCTAGAAATGTTGCAAAACCCATATTTCCTATTACACACTGTCTGACTTCTCATAGGCATAGGTCCCTCAAAGGCCTCATGCTCATGGACATGAGCCACCATGGCAACAAATCTCCCCGTTATTCTGCTAATCAAAAACACTGCTCCCCAGAATACTACAACCCTGGGCAATGAGAGAGTGGAAAATTAAACAAGAGCTAGACTCTTTTGTGGGAAATCATCTTCAAATGTCTTTCTTGATCCACAAGATCAAAGTTAAAAATCCCACTGCCAAGTTTACTTTGCATTCAATCAGTGGGGGTTGTTGGGAGAATATGTGAAATGGAGACAGTCACTGTCATTTCTAATATTTTAGACCTGCAGCCAAGATGAGCCCCAGACCACTCTTTAGGAGTTTGAGTACTGACAATTTGTCAACTTGATGCTTCGCTGAGACTCATGGCCATCTGTGGGCTTCTACAGAATTTTCTTCATCTTCAGTTAACAAGTCCATAATCCCATTGAATTAAATCCTTTTAAGCCAGATTGGAGTTGTTGGTCCATACTTGCTCAGTGTGTCTTAACCCCTGAATATCGCACCCTCATCATTCTCTTAAAGGGCACAGTAGGTTAGCACCTGTGCTCCATGCACCACTGTCTCTTTTCATTTATTCACTACTCCAAGACAGCTCTGATTCAACTCGACCCACATTCTGAACTCTGTAGTCACTTCTCTCCATCCACACTCTTCCCCTCCATGTCACACTTTCTGACTCACCTAGGTCGACCCTTCTGCTGAATCAGCAAGTCTCACAATACTCTCATAACACTAAGCTGCATGTGGGGTTCTAGGCTAACCGGGGCTAAATGAGATTTTCAGCTTCAAATAGCAAAACCAAACATAATAACAAAACCAAGGTTACTAAGATGGCCCGAGGGACTGGAGATCCTTGGTAAGGTTGTATGTCCTGATGGGCTTGAATGGCTAACCTGATCAGCACACACATAAGAGGTGTTCCAATCCCAGCAGTTGTGTTAGTGACTTGAGGATCCAAACAACTCTGTTTAACCTGGCCAGGATAACCCTTATATGCCCATATCCTCTTACACCTTCCTTTCAAATCGCCACCATCAGCCATATTCTGCCATCTGATTGGATAAGTGAGCATATCCCCACCCAATCATACTTGAGCTTTCACAGCTGTGGCTTGAGAGAATCAGATGTGGGAAAGGTGTGTGTGGGGGGGAGACCAGATTGTACCAAAGACTCAGGTTAACTCTAACACTAGTCCATGCACAGGCATTGGTTTCTCACACCTTTAGTCCCGGCACTTGGGGCACAGAGGCAGGCAGATCTCTGTGAGTTCAAGAGAAGCCTGTTCTACAGATTGAATTCCAGTACAGACTGCAATGCAATACACAGAAACCGTGTCTTGAAAAAAAACAAAAAATTAACAAAACAAAACAAACAAGCAAACAAAACTTCTCCCCCAATTTTCAATTCTGGGATTTACTCTCATGATGACATGTAGACAGTTGTAAGATTTCCATATTCATTGGATCAATGAAGCTCAGCCCTATCTAAACTCTTTTTTCATTCTGAGCTGACATGGAAATCTCATTAATCCTCCTACCTGAGCTTAGTGGTATAGCTTGTATGTGACCAGTTTGATTGGATCTCCCATCAGGAAACAGATTGAACTGACTCTCTGGTAACAGGAAAAACCCATTCTCCAAGTCATCTCAAACTCTAAGCATCTGTCTCTGTATTGTTAAACAATTAGTTTTATAGTCTATAATCAGCTTTCCATTTTATGTAACCATTGCCATGACCACTGGAATCTAACCAGGGCTTCAGTAACCTTCCAATCTTAGTGGAAGAATAACGAAACAAGACATGTTCGTGTTAATTACGTCTACTTTCAGGACAGAGATTGAACTGAGTTTGATCGTGTTGAAAATTACAAAATCAATTGTATTTTTTGGAGACAGTGTTTGTCAGTGGTCACACCCTACATTCCTGGTACTAGCTCTAAGACCGTGCTATGCTACACTACAACTCACAGAGATCTGACTTCCTCTAACTCCCATGTGCTGCCAATAATGTTGAGTGCAGCAAGATACATAGCAGACCCAGAGAAAGCCAAGCCACTATCTCTTACCTTTATGTCAGGAAGAAAGCGCTATTCCTGTCTCCACAAACTCTCACCAAGTTTCAGACACCTTCCTCTCCTTGGAGGGGCTGGAGAACTCTGAGACTGACTCCTCAATCCCCTGCTTCTACCTTTTATACCTCTCTAGGGCTGGGATTAAAGGTGTGACCTCTGTGAGCTACAGACAATATTCAGGTCATACCTTGAAAACCTGTACTCCACAAAACTTGAGAATGCAAAGGAAATGAACAAATTTCTTGAAAATTATCACCAAAATAAAATCAAAAACAGACAAAAAACTTAAATAGACCTATAAACCCCTAACGAAGTAGAAGCAGTCATCAAAAGCCTTCCACCACACGCACACGCACACACACACACACACACACACACACACACACACAGAGAGAGAGAGAGAGAGAGAGAGAGAGAGAGAGAGAGAGAGAGACACAAAAAAGACCAGGGCCAGATGGCTTTAGTCCAGAATTCTACTGGAAAATCAAGGAAGATCTAAATTTCGTACTCCCCAAATTGTTCCACATAATAGAAACAGAAAGTTCATTGCCAAACACTTTTTTTTTTGGAGGCCACAATCACCTTGGTATTCAGGACACACAAAGACACAACTAGGAATAAAAACTACAGACCAATATCCCTAATGAATATTGATGCAAAAATACTCAATAAAATACTGGCAAACCGAATCCAAGCATACATCACAGAAATCACCCACCATGACCAAGTAGGCTTCATCACTGGTATGCAGGGGTTGTTTAACATTCTAAAACCTATCAAGGTGATCCACCTTACAAAAAAACTGAAAAAGATAACCACCCGATAATCTCCTTAGATTCTGAAAAAGCCTTCAGCAAAAATCAACACCCTTTCACGAAAAAGGCCTTGGAGCGATCAGGGGTAACAGGAACATATCTAAACATAAAATGAGCACTATTCATAGCCCAACAGACAATATCAAATTGAATGGAGGGAAGTTTTAGGGGATTTCTCTAAAATCAAGAACCAGACAAGGCTGTCATCTCATTCCATATCTCCAATATTGTACTTGAAGTACTAGCTAAAGCAATAAGAAAACAAAGGTAGATCATGGAGACACAAAATGGAAATGAAGAAATCAAACTTTCTCTATTTGCAGATGATATGATAGTTTACAAAATTGAACCCCCACCAAAAAAAAAAAAAAAAAAAAAAAAAAAACAAAAACAAAAAACAAAAAAACAAAACAAAACAAAAACACACACACACACAAAAAAAAACCATCTTCTACCAGGGAACACCTGAGGCTTACAAACACCTCCAGCAAACTAGCAGGATACAAGATATTCTCAAAAAAGATGAGTAATCCTACTTTATTCAGACAACAAAGGGGCTGAGAAAGAAATCTGAGAAACATCATCATTTACAATAGCCACATACAACATAGAATACCTTGGGATAATGCTTACCAAATAAGCAAATGACCTAATAATAAGAACTTTGTGGCTTTAAAGAAAGAAATTCAAGAAGATAGCAGAAAATGGAAAGATCTCCCATGCTCTTGGTAGGATGAACATTGTAAAAATGGCAATCTTGTCGAAATCAATCCATAGATACTGTGCCATGCCCATTAAAATCCCAGCACAATTCTTCACGAACCTTGAAAGGATAATAATAATGGACTTTATATTGGAAAACAAGAGAACCAGGATAGGCAAAATATCCTGTACAATAAAGGAAGTTCAGAGGTCATCACCATTCCCAACTTTAAGCTCTACTACAAAGCAATCCTCCTGAAAAGGGCCTGGTATTGCCAAGAAATAGAGCAGTAGACCAATGGAATTGAATATAAAACATGATAATAACGCACACACCTTCGAACACCTGATTTTTGACAAAACAGTTAAAACTATACAATGGGAGGAGTAAATCATCTTCAACAAATGATGCTGGCACAACTGGATGATGGTGTGTAGAACTGCAGATAGAACCATGTCTATCGCCATGCACAAACCTCAAGTCAAACGGATCAAACACATCGTGATAAATCCTGCCACACTGAACCTCTTAGAAGAGAAAGTGGGAGGTACCCTTGAACAAATTGGTATAGAAGACCCCTTCGAAACTTAATTCCAGACACTGAGATTGACAATTAGTAAATGGGACCTCCTCAAACTTAGAAGCTTCTATAAAGCAAAGGACACAGTTGACAAGACCAAATGGCAGCCCACAGACTGGGAAGTTTTTCACCACTCCTACATCTGAAACAGGGCTGATCTCCAAAATATACCAAAAAAAAAAAAAAAAAAAAAAAAAAAGAAGAAAATAGCCATCAAAACACCAAATAACCCTATTAAAAAACGGGGTAGAGAAATGAAAAGTATTCTCAATGGAGGAATTCAAAATGGCCAAAAGACACGAAATGAAGTGATCAACATCCTTAACTATCAGGGAAATGCAAATCAAAAGAACTTTGAGATACCATCTTACTCCTGCCAGAATGGCTAAAATTCGGAACACCAATGACATCTTATGCTGGAGAGGATGTGGAGAAAGGAGAACACTCCTTCTCTGCTGCTGAGAGTGCAAACTTACACAGCCAATTTGGAGGTCAGTGTGGCGGTTCCTCAGGAAATTGGGAATCAGTCTACCACAGGACCCGCTGATCCCTCTCTTATTCATATACCCAAAGGATGCACATCCATGCAACAAAGACATGCGCTCAACTGTGTTCGTGGTGCATTATTTGTAACAGCAAGAACGTGGATGCAACCTAGATGCCCCTCAACTGAAGAATGGATAAAGAAGATATGATGGCACTTCTACACAATGGAATACTACTCTGTTGGGGGGAAAGAAAAAAAACAATGGAATCTTGAAATTCTCAGGCAAGAGGATGGAACTTGAAGAAACCATCCTGAAAGAAGTAACACAGTCACAAAAAGAAGGACATGCTATGTACTTGCTCACATATGTATTTTAGACATAGAGCAAAGGATCACCAGCATATAATTGACAACACCAGAGAAACTGATACACAAGGAAGATCTAAGATATTCATATAAGGTCCCTCAATGAAGGTGGAAACAAAAAATTCTCCAGAGCACAAGGGGATTGGGGAGCCCTTAGTGTGGTGGGAACTAGGAGAAATAGAAGGGGAGGAGGGGAAACCACGTGGGATTAGGAAGACTGAGTCAACAGAGGAATAGAAGAGAGAAAAGAGAGAGAAAGAGAAAGAGAGAGACCATAAAAAGGGGAGCCATTATAGGATTGAAGAGAAAACTGAACCTAAAGAAATATCCAAATACCTACGAGAATGACCCCAGTTAAAAATTTGTAGCAAAGGCTACCATAAATACCCTTCCCTGATAATGAGATCAACAACTAATTTATCCAACACCATGGAGCCCTCATCTAGTACCTGATGGAAGCATAAGCAAACACCCACAACTAAACACTGAGCCGACTCGAATCAAGATGCAGGCAGGGAGGACAAGGCCAGGCTGCAGAAACACATAGGGACCGTTTACCGGAACTGTCTATGTGGGAATCTATGGAGATTCCCACATGGGCGTCATCAGTCTACTTGCTATTATCTTTTTCATACTTTGATGGGTTAAACCCTGTGGGGATATCCACCTCTAGACTGGCTTCCTGTTTAATACTATAAATTCATTTGTGTTTTTCCATACTTTAACTTTACTTATCTTTAAGAAAATGTCTTTTGAAGGGCATGTGTGTGGTATGTGTGTATGTATATGGAGGTAACAGCAAGCGCTTCCAGAAACCAGAAATGAATGTCAGATATCCGGAAAGAGGTCCACGTGTTTCTGCCCGCTAAGATCAAACACTGGTCCCCAGAGAAGTTATGAAGCACCCTCATTCGCTGAGTCATCCATCATTCCAAGAGTTTCTCTCGGACTTTATGATGAGATTACATGAAGCTGAGGTATAAAAATCCCAAGAGTGTGGCATGTTAGGTTAGCATCTGCCTGAAAGTTCTAAGACGCAGAAGGTGTAGAGACAAAGAGACACAAGAGTATGCAAACACAGTGAGCGCAGTGCACAAGTCTGGGATTGTCAAGGGAAAACCTTAGTAAATTAAAAGTGTGCAACACACTCTCTCATGCAAAAGCATTTTTTATTGAGCTTATTGGAAACTGTAACGTTAAGGATGGTGGGCGAGGCAAGTACTATCCAGCTTAAATGCCTCTCATAACCACAGAAAGACAGATCTCAGTTGAAAAGGAGAGGACCGTTCTCTCAACAACAGTTCATTCTACAGTCAATGTTACTCTTCAAAAAGGAAATATATGTGCACATATTACAAATCTTTATGTAAGTCAGGCAAAGAAAAGGTGGAGGCAGAGACATGGAACACATTTCATCCAGTCCATGGTGCTCTTTGTACTATGCTCTGTCTTTATCCCCTCCCCTGTGTATCTGAACTCTCACACACTGACTGTGGTGGGGTCAGTCCACAGTGTTCTCAAATCCCTTTTCCTATCTGAGGTTGGGTCTTCACCATTGGCCCTGAGCAGATGAGCAGGCCCTGATTGTCCATGTCAAAGCTTCTCTCTCTCTCTCTCTCTCTCTCTCTCTCTCTCCTCTGATTCCTTGGTATGACATTGTCTCCAAGTATATCCAAAACACCTTGAATAGACAAGCTCTGTGTCTCTCTAAAGAGTCACTGGAGTCCTTGATTTCCTTTCTCAGGCCAGCAGTAATCTCTCATCCTTTATTCCCAACATGAACATAGGGAGGCCTCTTGGTGATAGACACAGAATCGCCTGCAATCTAGACACTTCTTACTCACAAAGTAGACCTCCTTTGGCTGTCTTATTGCTCTAAGAGTGTCCAAGAGCTCAGAACAACATTGGACAAATCTGTCTGGCAGGACATCACCAAAGTCATCATACACTTCACCAGGGGCAGGATACATCTCCAAGGTGAGCTGTGTCAGGTGGGCAGTGTGCTGAAGCAGCTTCTTAAGGCTGGTCAAAGACAGGAAGTTCTTCATCAAATTCACCTCCACCAGCTGGGAACACTGGCTCAGGGCAGGGAGGATGACATCCATTTGGAAGTCCATGAGCATACAACCCTTCAATTTTAATGTCTGCAGGGTAGCTGTCAATCTCTCTAGCAGTCTTCCCAGAAGTGGATGACTTAAATTTAAAAAGGTGACACCACTCAGGTCCAGATGTGTGAGCCGATGGACGCTTGGGCACTGGGACAGGTAACTCATGTCTGATTCTGATAGTGAGCAGCGAGTGATTGCTAGGGTCTCTAAGGGACTCTCCAAGTTCCTACAGAAAGACAAGGCAGATTATCTCAGTAAGTTTAATAGTGGTAGAGTAAGGGCACCAACTTCAAGTGAGCAGTGGTTAGTGTGTCCTAATGTCGTTCTGAGATCTTGGTGGAGGTCAATTCCAGAATGCTCTCAGATGGAGAAGTAACAGCACAGGCAAAATCATGTGACTGCTTAGGTCCCCAACCCTGGTTCCTCTGCGCTGTCAAACTCAAAGCCTCATCAGATGACAAATGGGGCCAGCAGGAAGCCAAGAAAGAAGACCTGGTGGCAACTCAGAGCCTTCTCTGTGTGTGCTAACATTGGTCCTCAGGAGTCCCACCTCCTAGCACAGCCTCTGTACTACTGAGAGGTCTTCCCTTTGACCCACCCTAATCACTTCACTCTCAGTAATTTTCCATTGACTTAGACACTACCTGTGCTCAGAGAGCCCCTGTCCCTTGGAAAATCAGAGAGCGATGTAAACTGTGCATACAGTTCTGAGGACAGTGCTGACATGGGGCAACATGTGACTTAAAACACCCTCCCCTCTGTAGGTCAGGTTTCAAAGACCGTTTCTCGGTGATGGTGGCGAGAATAGCAGAAAGACTACTAGAGCAATCATTCAGAGGTCTTATCCGTGTGTAGTCACCAGTGGCTGGCAAGCCCCAGGTGTACACTGATGTTTCATGTAACACGGGAAGGCTCTTCTCTGGCCTGTGAAACAAGCTCTCTATCCTTCCTTACCTGAGCACTTGGTCCAGTCTTGCATTCAGGAGGAAGACACGATTCAAACAGAGATGCTGGAGCTTGTTGAGTTGGGAGAACTGAGAAACGATCTGTCGAAAACACCGTCGTTTCATCTCTTGGTTCCACAACCAACGCAAGGGTGTGAAGACTTCATGAAGAAGGAGTTTCTGAAGGTTTTTCATCTGGCCCAGGCCAGGGGCAAACTTTGCAAGGGTCCTCAGGTCCCAGCGAGCATTCACTTCCAGTTCCCGTATACTGCATGGCGCAAATACCTCCAGCAGCTCTAGGGGGTTATAGACAGGGCGGGCCCCAAACTCCAGCTTTTCACAGATCACCTGCAGCACATCTTTTCTCTGCTGGGCCCAGCAGTGGAAACATTCCAGGTATTCACAGAGATGTCTGGAATGGAGGGAAAGGTTCATCATCACAGTCACAACCTCTTTTCCCTGTCTTTCGGGATGGTGCACCACTGGTTGGGTCTCTACGACGACATCTGGAGAGCAGACACCATCCTCTGTTCCAGCCCACACGTTCCAGAAGTTATGATGGGCATCCCGAAAATCAAGCACCTCTAATTTGCAATTCCTGTTGGTCAAACAAGAAGGGGATTCAAATGGCAGGACTGCCAATGTATAATCGGCTTTCACCTCACACATCCACTTCCCTTGAATGCATCCTGGAAACCAAGACTCAAAAGTTTCCTTTCTAGGGCCTGGCTACAGAGGCCGAGGTAGACTCATTGTGTGTTGACTACATCTCTTAGCAGTGGGCTCCATGCACCACTGTCTCTTTTCATTTATTCACTTCTCTAAGACAGCTCTGATTCAACTCGACCCACATTCTGAACTCTGTAGTCACTTCTCTCCATCCACACTCTTCCCCTCCATGTCACACTTTCTGACTCACCTAGGTCGATCCTTCTGCTGAATCAGCAAATCAAGGCCAGCCAGCACAGCCTTCAAGATCTCCAGGTCAGGAAACTTCATCAGGGCTCCCAAGGGAAGGCATCTGAAAGGCCAGGCTGCCACCATAGCACTCAGGATCTTGGTTTGTTTCCCCTTAAAGGCATCTTTGAATAGCGGTGGGAAGAGCTCCATGGGTAGTTTATTCAGAGCAGAGATAGCCAAGGCTTCATTTTTGAGCAGACTACTTCTTGCCAGCATCTGGAGTGTCAATGGCGAACTCATCTTGACCTTCACACAGACAGGTGCTATGGGAATATTCAGAGGAATTAATCCTTTCAGACAAGTCACTTTCAGCAGGACTCTCTGCCCCTTCATGGCGTAAACCCTGCCGGGCTTTGGTCACTAGTCTAGAAATGTTGCAAAACCCATATTTCCTATTACACACTGTCTGACTTCTCATAGGCATAGGTCCCTCAAAGGCCTCATGCTCATGGACATGAGCCACCATGGCAACAAATCTCCCCGTTATTCTGCTAATCAAAAACACTGCTCCCCAGAATACTACAACCCTGGGCAATGAGAGAGTGGAAAATTAAACAAGAGCTAGACTCTTTTGTGGGAAATCATCTTCAAATGTCTTTCTTGATCCACAAGATCAAAGTTAAAAATCCCACTGCCAAGTTTACTTTGCATTCA
Source organism: Phodopus roborovskii (assembly GCF_943737965.1). Lineage (NCBI taxonomy): Eukaryota > Metazoa > Chordata > Mammalia > Rodentia > Cricetidae > Phodopus > Phodopus roborovskii. The sequence goes on along the minus strand of NW_026125797.1, from coordinate 124,120 downwards.
ATCAGTGGGGGTTGTTGGGAGAATATGTGAAATGGAGACAGTCACTGTCATTTCTAATATTTTAGACCTGCAGCCAAGATGAGCCCCAGACCACTCTTTAGGAGTTTGAGTACTGACAATTTGTCAACTTGATGCTTCGCTGAGACTCATGGCCATCTGTGGGCTTCTACAGAATTTTCTTCATCTTCAGTTAACAAGTCCATAATCACATTGAATTAAATCCTTTTAAGCCAGATTGGAGTTGTTGGTCGGTACTTGCTCAGTGTGTCTTAACCCCTGAATATCGCACCCTCATCATTCTCTTAAAGGGCACAGCAGGTTAGCACCTGTGCTCCATGCACCACTGTCTCTTTTCATTTATTCACTACTCCAAGACAGCTCTGATTCAACTCGACCCACATTCTGAACTCTGTAGTCACTTCTCTCCATCCACACTCTTCCCCTCCATGTCACACTTTCTGACTCACCTAGGTCGACCCTTCTGCTGAATCAGCAAGTCTCACAATACTCTCATAACACTAAGCTGCATGTGGGGTTCTAGGCTAACCGGGGCTAAATGAGATTTTCAGCTTCAAATAGCAAAACCAAACATAATAACAAAACCAAGGTTACTAAGATGGCCCGAGGGACTGGAGATCCTTGGTAAGGTTGTATGTCCTGATGGGCTTGAATGGCTAACCTGATCAGCACACACATAAGAGGTGTTCCAATCCCAGCAGTTGTGTTAGTGACTTGAGGATCCAAACAACTCTGTTTAACCTGGCCAGGATAACCCTTATATGCCCATATCCTCTTACACCTTCCTTTCAAATCGCCACCATCAGCCATATTCTGCCATCTGATTGGATAAGTGAGCATATCCCCACCCAATCATACTTGAGCTTTCACAGCTGTGGCTTGAGAGAATCAGATGTGGGAAAGGTGTGTGTGGGGGGGAGACCAGATTGTACCAAAGACTCAGGTTAACTCTAACACTAGTCCATGCACAGGCATTGGTTTCTCACACCTTTAGTCCCGGCACTTGGGGCACAGAGGCAGGCAGATCTCTGTGAGTTCAAGAGAAGCCTGTTCTACAGATTGAATTCCAGTACAGACTGCAATGCAATACACAGAAACCGTGTCTTGAAAAAAAACAAAAAATTAACAAAACAAAACAAACAAGCAAACAAAACTTCTCCCCCAATTTTCAATTCTGGGATTTACTCTCATGATGACATGTAGACAGTTGTAAGATTTCCATATTCATTGGATCAATGAAGCTCAGCCCTATCTAAACTCTTTTTTCATTCTGAGCTGACATGGAAATCTCATTAATCCTCCTACCTGAGCTTAGTGGTATAGCTTGTATGTGACCAGTTTGATTGGATCTCCCATCAGGAAACAGATTGAACTGACTCTCTGGTAACAGGAAAAACCCATTCTCCAAGTCATCTCAAACTCTAAGCATCTGTCTCTGTATTGTTAAACAATTAGTTTTATAGTCTATAATCAGCTTTCCATTTTATGTAACCATTGCCATGACCACTGGAATCTAACCAGGGCTTCAGTAACCTTCCAATCTTAGTGGAAGAATAACGAAACAAGACATGTTCGTGTTAATTACGTCTACTTTCAGGACAGAGATTGAACTGAGTTTGATCGTGTTGAAAATTACAAAATCAATTGTATTTTTTGGAGACAGTGTTTGTCAGTGGTCACACCCTACATTCCTGGTACTAGCTCTAAGACCGTGCTATGCTACACTACAACTCACAGAGATCTGACTTCCTCTAACTCCCATGTGCTGCCAATAATGTTGAGTGCAGCAAGATACATAGCAGACCCAGAGAAAGCCAAGCCACTATCTCTTACCTTTATGTCAGGAAGAAAGCGCTATTCCTGTCTCCACAAACTCTCACCAAGTTTCAGACACCTTCCTCTCCTTGGAGGGGCTGGAGAACTCTGAGACTGACTCCTCAATCCCCTGCTTCTACCTTTTATACCTCTCTAGGGCTGGGATTAAAGGTGTGACCTCTGTGAGCTCCAGACAATATTCAGGTCATACCTTGAAAACCTGTACTCCACAAAACTTGAGAATGCAAAGGAAATGAACAAATTTCTTGAAAATTATCACCAAAATAAAATCAAAAACAGACAAAAAACTTAAATAGACCTATAAACCCCTAACGAAGTAGAAGCAGTCATCAAAAGCCTTCCACCACACGCACACACACACACACACACACACACACACACACACACACACACAGAGAGAGAGAGAGAGACAGACAGACAGACACAAAAAAAGACCAGGGCCAGATGGCTTTAGTCCAGAATTCTACTGGAAAATCAAGGAAGATCTAAATTTCGTACTCCCCAAATTGTTCCACATAATAGAAACAGAAAGTTCATTGCCAAACACTTTTTTTTTTTTGGAGGCCACAATCACCTTGGTATTCAGGACACACAAAGACACAACTAGGAATAAAAACTACAGACCAATATCCCTAATGAATATTGATGCAAAAATACTCAATAAAATACTGGCAAACCGAATCCAAGCATACATCACAGAAATCACCCACCATGACCAAGTAGGCTTCATCACTGGTATGCAGGGGTTGTTTAACATTCTAAAACCTATCAAGGTGATCCACCTTACAAAAAAACTGAAAAAGATAACCACCCGATAATCTCCTTAGATTCTGAAAAAGCCTTCAGCAAAAATCAACACCCTTTCACGAAAAAGGCCTTGGAGCGATCAGGGGTAACAGGAACATATCTAAACATAAAATGAGCACTATTCATAGCCCAACAGACAATATCAAATTGAATGGAGGGAAGTTTTAGGGGATTTCTCTAAAATCAAGAACCAGACAAGGCTGTCATCTCATTCCATATCTCCAATATTGTACTTGAAGTACTAGCTAAAGCAATAAGAAAACAAAGGTAGATCATGGAGACACAAAATGGAAATGAAGAAATCAAACTTTCTCTATTTGCAGATGATATGATAGTTTACAAAATTGAACCCCCACCAAAAAAAAAAAAAAAAAAAACAAAACAAAAACAAAAACAAAAAACAAAAAAAAACAAAACAAAAACACACACACACACACAAAAAAAACCATCTTCTACCAGGGAACACCTGAGGCTTACAAACACCTCCAGCAAACTAGCAGGATACAAGATATTCTCAAAAAAGATGAGTAATCCTACTTTATTCAGACAACAAAGGGGCTGAGAAAGAAATCTGAGAAACATCATCATTTACAATAGCCACATACAACATAGAATACCTTGGGATAATGCTTACCAAATAAGCAAATGACCTAATAATAAGAACTTTGTGGCTTTAAAGAAAGAAATTCAAGAAGATAGCAGAAAATGGAAAGATCTCCCATGCTCTTGGTAGGATGAACATTGTAAAAATGGCAATCTTGTCGAAATCAATCCATAGATACTGTGCCATGCCCATTAAAATCCCAGCACAATTCTTCACGAACCTTGAAAGGATAATAATAATGGACTTTATATTGGAAAACAAGAGAACCAGGATAGGCAAAATATCCTGTACAATAAAGGAAGTTCAGAGGTCATCACCATTCCCAACTTTAAGCTCTACTACAAAGCAATCCTCCTGAAAAGGGCCTGGTATTGCCAAGAAATAGAGCAGTAGACCAATGGAATTGAATATAAAACATGATAATAACGCACACACCTTCGAACACCTGATTTTTGACAAAACAGTTAAAACTATACAATGGGAGGAGTAAATCATCTTCAACAAATGATGCTGGCACAACTGGATGATGGTGTGTAGAACTGCAGATAGAACCATGTCTATCGCCATGCACAAACCTCAAGTCAAACGGATCAAACACATCGTGATAAATCCTGCCACACTGAACCTCTTAGAAGAGAAAGTGGGAGGTACCCTTGAACAAATTGGTATAGAAGACCCCTTCGAAACTTAATTCCAGACACTGAGATTGACAATTAGTAAATGGGACCTCCTCAAACTTAGAAGCTTCTATAAAGCAAAGGACACAGTTGACAAGACCAAATGGCAGCCCACAGACTGGGAAGTTTTTCACCACTCCTACATCTGAAACAGGGCTGATCTCCAAAATATACCAAAAAAAAAAAAAAAAAAAAAAAGCAAGAAAATAGCCATCAAAACACCAAATAACCCTATTAAAAAACGGGGTAGAGAAATGAAAAGTATTCTCAATGGAGGAATTCAAAATGGCCAAAAGACACGAAATGAAGTGATCAACATCCTTAACTATCAGGGAAATGCAAATCAAAAGAACTTTGAGATACCATCTTACTCCTGCCAGAATGGCTAAAATTCGGAACACCAATGACATCTTATGCTGGAGAGGATGTGGAGAAAGGAGAACACTCCTTCTCTGCTGCTGAGAGTGCAAACTTACACAGCCAATTTGGAGGTCAGTGTGGCGGTTCCTCAGGAAATTGGGAATCAGTCTACCACAGGACCCGCTGATCCCTCTCTTATTCATATACCCAAAGGATGTACATCCATGCAACAAAGACATGTGCTCAACTGTGTTCGTGGTGCATTATTTGTAACAGCAAGAACGTGGATGCAACCTAGATGCCCCTCAACTGAAGAATGGATAAAGAAGATATGATGGCACTTCTACACAATGGAATACTACTCTGTGGGGGGAAAGAAAAAAACAATGGAATCTTGAAATTCTCAGGCAAGAGGATGGAACTTGAAGAAACCATCCTGAAAGAAGTAACACAGTCACAAAAAGAAGGACATGCTATGTACTTGCTCACATATGTATTTTAGACATAGAGCAAAGGATCACCAGCATATAATTGACAACACCAGAGAAACTGATACACAAGGAAGATCTAAGATATTCATATAAGGTCCCTCAATGAAGGTGGAAACAAAAAATTCTCCAGAGCACAAGGGGATTGGGGAGCCCTTAGTGTGGTGGGGACTAGGAGAAATAGAAGGGGAGGAGGGGAAACCACGTGGGATTAGGAAGACTGAGTCAACAGAGGAATAGAAGAGAGAAAAGAGAGCAGAAAGAGAAAGAGAGAGACCATAAAAAGGGGAGCCATTATAGGATTGAAGAGAAAACTGAACCTAAAGAAATATCCAAATACCTACGAGAATGACCCCAGTTAAAAATTTGTAGCAAAGGCTACCATAAATACCCTTCCCTGATAATGAGATCAACAACTAATTTATCCAACACCATGGAGCCCTCATCTAGTACCTGATGGAAGCATAAGCAAACACCCACAACTAAACACTGAGCCGACTCGAATCAAGATGCAGGCAGGGAGGACAAGGCCAGGCTGCAGAAACACATAGGGACCGTTTACCGCAACTGTCTATGTGGGAATCTATGGAGATTCCCACATGGGCGTCATCAGTCTACTTGCTATTATCTTTTTCATACTTTGATGGGTTAAACCCTGTGGGGATATCCACCTCTAGACTGGATTCCTGTTTAATACTATAAATTCATTTGTGTTTTTCCATACTTTAACTTTACTTACCTTTAAGAAAATGTCTTTTGAAGGGCATGTGTGTGGTATGTGTGTATGTATATGGAGGTAACAGCAAGCGCTTCCAGAAACCAGAAATGAATGTCAGATATCCGGAAAGAGGTCCACGTGTTTCTGCCCGCTAAGATCAAACACTGGTCCCCAGAGAAGTTATGAAGCACCCTCATTCGCTGAGTCATCCATCATTCCAAGAGTTTATCTCGGACTTGATGATGAGATTACATGAAGCTGAGGTATAAAAATCCCAAGAGTGTGGCATGTTAGGTTAGCATCTGCCTGAAAGTTCTAAGACGCAGAAGGTGTAGAGACAAAGAGACACAAGAGGATGCAAACACAGTGAGCGCAGTGCACAAGTCTGGGATTGTCAAGGGAAAACATTAGTAAATTAAAAGTGTGCAACACACTCTCTCATGCAAAAGCATTTTTTATTGAGCTTATTGGAAACTGTAACGTTAAGGATGGTGGGCGAGGCAAGTACTATCCAGCTTAAATGCCTCTCATAACCACAGAAAGACAGATCTCAGTTGAAAAGGGAGAGGACCGTTCTCTCAACAACAGTTCATTCCACAGTCAATGATACTCTTCAAAAGGAAATATATGTGCACATATTACAAATCTTTATGTAAGTCAGGCAAAGAAAAGGTGGAGGCAGAGACATGGAACACATTTCATCCAGTCCATGGTGCTCTTTGTATTATGCTCTGTCTTTATCCCCTCCCCTGTGTATCTGAACTCTCACACACTGACTGTGGTGGGGTCAGTCCACAGTGTTCTCAAATCCCTTTTCCTATCTGAGGTTGGGTCTTCACCGTTGGCCCTGAGCAGATGAGCAGGCCCTGATTGTCCATGTCAAAGCTTCTCTCTCTCTCTCTCCTCTGATTCCTTGATATGACATTGTCTCCAAGTATATCCAAAACACCTTGAATAGACAAGCTCTGTGTCTCTCTAAAGAGTCACTGGAGTCCTTGATTTCCTTTCTCAGGCCAGCAGTAATCTCTCATCCTTTATTCCCAACATGAACATAGGGAGGCCTCTTGGTGATAGACACAGAATCGCCTGCAATCTAGACACTTCTTACTCACAAAGTAGACCTCCTTTGGCTGTCTTATTGCTCTAAGAGTGTCCAAGAGCTCAGAACAACATTGGACAAATCTGTCTGGCAGGACATCACCAAAGTCATCATACACTTCACCAGGGGCAGGATACATCTCCAAGGTGAGCTGTGTCAGGTGGGCAGTGTGCTGAAGCAGCTTCTTAAGGCTGGTCAAAGACAGGAAGTTCTTCATCAAATTCACCTCCACCAGCTGGGAACACTGGCTCAGGGCAGGGAGGATGACATCCATTTGGAAGTCCATGAGCATACAACCCTTCAATTTTAATGTCTGCAGGGTAGCTGTCAATCTCTCTAGCAGTCTTCCCAGAAGTGGATGACTTAAATTTAAAAAGGTGACACCACTCAGGTCCAGATGTGTGAGCCGATGGACGCTTGGGCACTGGGACAGGTAACTCATGTCTGATTCTGATAGTGAGCAGCGAGTGATTGCTAGGGTCTCTAAGGGACTCTCCAAGTTCCTACAGAAAGACAAGGCAGATTATCTCAGTAAGTTTAATAGTGGTAGAGTAAGGGCACCAACTTCAAGTGAGCAGTGGTTAGTGTGTCCTAATGTCGTTCTGAGATCTTGGTGGAGGTCAATTCCAGAATGCTCTCAGATGGAGAAGTAACAGCACAGGCAAAATCATGTGACTGCTTAGGTCCCCAACCCTGGTTCCTCTGCGCTGTCAAACTCAAAGCCTCATCAGATGACAAATGGGGCCAGCAGGAAGCCAAGAAAGAAGACCTGGTGGCAACTCAGAGCCTTCTCTGTGTGTGCTAACATTGGTCCTCAGGAGTCCCACCTCCTAGCACAGCCTCTGTACTACTGAGAGGTCTTCCCTTTGACCCACCCTAATCACTTCACTCTCAGTAATTTTCCATTGACTTAGACACTACCTGTGCTCAGAGAGCCCCTGTCCCTTGGAAAATCAGAGAGCGATGTAAACTGTGCATACAGTTCTGAGGACAGTGCTGACATGGGGCAACATGTGACTTAAAACACCCTCCCCTCTGTAGGTCAGGTTTCAAAGACCGTTTCTCGGTGATGGTGGCGAGAATAGCAGAAAGACTACTAGAGCAATCATTCAGAGGTCTTATCCGTGTGTAGTCACCAGTGGCTGGCAAGCCCCAGGTGTACACTGATATTTCATGTAACACAGGAAGGCTCTTCTCTGGCCTGTGAAACAAGCTCTCTATCCTTCCTTACCTGAGCACTTGGTCCAGTCTTGCATTCAGGAAGAAGACACGATTGAAACAGAGATGCTGGACGTCAAAAAGAATGAGCCTGTCTCAGAAACCTAATTCTAAAAAACTGGAAGAGCATCTGTTCTATATTTGCCTTTCAAATGAGAAATAACTCCATAGACTTAAGAGATATGTAAAGAATGTCTCTGTAATGATAGCATGCATTCTTTTCTAGCTAATGGGCTTAGGGGACAGAGCCTAAAACTGATGTGTTGGGAGATTTTGAGACAGGGTTTCCCTGAGCAAAAGCCTTAGTTGTAGTGAGACTACCTGTGTTTATGACACTGGTCTGAATCTCACAGAAATATGCCTGCCTGTGTCTCTTGAGTACTGGGTTTAAAGGCAAGCACCACCACAACCTGGGTCCTAAAACAGACTTTAGCATTACAAAGTTACTGCCATTTTTAAGTTCATCCAGGTTCAGATTACAACTGACACTTTGAAGAATTTAAGTAGTAATAAGAAACAGGAAGTAAGGCCAGGAATGCAATTAAAGTTTTCAACAGAAAAATTAGTACTATAATTATTTAATAATACATGAGTAACATGAAACACAGGTTCACACTTCACTGACAGGGCTTGGAGTGGAGGACCAGAACATGAGGAAAAGAGGAAAGGCAGAGCAAAGATAAAACCTGTGAAAGGGACGTCTTGCTTAACCTATGTCTCATTCTAAGTACGCTTCTTATGAGGAATAGCTTACTGTTCTCTCCTTTCAGGGGGAGATGGAAAAAAATGGGAGATTTTAGGAATTCAGTAGGAGTTATCTTTCAATGAGACCAGCTCATGAGAATACTACTCAAGCATTGCATCATGAGGAGAACACAGTGCATCTGGGGAACTTTAGTGATTAAACCCACAGCACACTTGGGACCAGTAACCCCAGCTCCATGTGGTGGGAATAGTAGTGTTCACAGGATATGAAGCAACCTCACCACAAAGGCTCTGGTTCAGACAATTCCATTCTCTTCAAACATGTTCATTATGTTAAAGGAAGGGATCTATTTCATTCTCAATACCTGAGTGTCTAAGTCTAGGTGCTCAGGATGATACTGGCTCTACTAAGCTCATTAGTAGGTTTGAGAAAGAGCTATGTTCCTTCTTTGTGAGTCAGGACCTAAACAGATGTCTTGCTTGCTCTGTCAACCCCTCAACACAACAGTGTTTACTTTTTCAAATAGTTCTCCTCTGGGTACATCTTGCCAATCTGGATGAACTATGATTTTCTCTAGAAGAAAACTTGACCATCTGGCAGACCATTCCAGTAATTTCCCCTTAAGCAGCTTGAGAATGACCTCTTCTATGACATGAGGATGGGCCTAGGGTTACTTTGTTAATCAGGAGTTTCTCCTTTGACATGATTTGCAGCCAAACTACTACAGAGAGATTCAGGGATACAAAAAGAGATAATTGTTATGTAGCTTAAAATTGAGTTTAGGTGAACTGAACTTGCTCTTTACCTGGTTGTCACAGTCACTTAAAATCAGGAAAGAGAAGCGGGCTCCAGATGACAAACACGACAGTAGCTCTTTCTCCTCCTAGAAAGCTGGATGATGGCTCTAAGAATGTAGGAGTTTTATCCCTGAAACTCAGAGAAAATGGTTGGAAAATGCATAGTAATGAAAACAGTAGTTGGAGAGGAATGAAACTAGGAAGTTTGTATTTGTGAGCAATATTGTTAGTCAACACATGTTCAGTAGCAGGTTAAAAACAAAAGAAAGCAAAAACTAACTGCATTATTCAAGGTTCTCTGCATGGACAGGGATGGAAGGATGAATTTCTCCATCTATGTAATACATGGATTTATTATAATGTCTCATAGGCTTTGGTCCAGGTAGTCCAAAAATGGCTGCTTAACAATGGGCACCTGGAGACTACAGCAGTTGTTTAGTTCACCAGGGTGCATGTGTCAGATGGTCATCATTATATTTGCCAAGCCCAAAGAAGAAAGCTCTAAAGCTAGCAAAGTAATAAACTTGGTAGCCATAGCTAGGGAAAGCAGCAACAGAAGAAGAACTTCCTCTTTCAATTCCCTTTAGACATTCAGTAGACCACCAGATGGTGCGACTCATATAAAGGTGGATCTGATTCTTCATTACATGTTTTGTTTTATTAATATATTTCATTTTTGATTACTGGCACCCTCCTTATTTGTGATATTAAACATGTGCAGTGCCACCCAGTAGTTAAAGACGGATCTCGTCATCTAATTCCATATAAAGCTTCCCTGAGTGGCTTTGACAGTTCTGGAACACATTCTGCCTGCCGGTCCCATCTGAAATCCTATACAGGAACCCAATCCAACTTGTTATGGGTACAGAGAGCTCAAATAACAACTGTGGTCCATAAGATATTATCTTTCCTACCATACGTTGTCTGGTCCTTTTTGGTTATTTATCTCCTATTTAAAAGCAATATATTTGGGCCCATACAGGCTTATAGACACCTTTTAGGCAGGGAATACATGCAAGTATGGGTTTCCTTAACATAGATAATATGTGCAGTTATGGAGTGTCTTTAGTATTAGGTGAAATAATTCCTATTTGCTCTTTATATATATTCATAGAACACCTCTGCCATTGACCGACCATTGGTTAACTAAATTCTGAAATGAATTAAATGGAGCATTCATTATCTGTAGTGAGATAAGCACCTTGGCCCTGCCTGTGGCATGGACCACGCCCATTGGGGGGGTGGAGACAGGGCCTGATATGACCGGGGAAACGAATTTTGAGGAGGATACTGGGAGAGCTCTCTTTCCTGCAGCACAGGAACAGCTTCCTGGGACCAGGAACCTGCTAGTGTTCGTCTTTCTATAATGTAAGTTATTTCTCCCTGAATAAACTTCTATTCAGCCTATTTTTTTCTCCTGATCCTTATCGAACATCAATATCTGGTGTCAGAAGCAGAATCTGGATTTTTACCGGACCTGGTTTTCACCAAGTCGGCAGACACTGCTTGCTTCCCACACCATCCCTGAATGAGCAGGGTTCCTTGCCTAACCAGGTGGATATACCACACCTTGTGGGACATTTGCCTCTGCCCTACAACTTTACATCCACTGTGGCACTGAGAAAGCTAACACTGCTTCTCATCTTTTGCCTATTCCCCACTTTGTATTTGCAGCTGTGGTGCACATGGTGCCTGCCCAGCTGGTGTGTTTTCTGTGGCCCAAAGGCGCCAGTAAGTGGCAACACCTGTTAGCCCTGGGGGTCCTAGAAATTTGCACAAAGCTCCTTTCACTCATGAGTTTAACAAAATTTTGCTTGCCTTAGTTTGTTAAGAGCTATTCCACAGGGAGAACGATCAGAAGGATTGTCTGCTGCTGGATGCAATTTGGTGGGACACCGCCAGGCACTACCACCACAAATTGAGATCAACAACTAAAACCACCAAAGTTCGAGGACAGCAGAATTATACCTAAGGTAATTGCAACATTCTTCGCCATTTAAGATGATATAATATGAGACCAATTGTTCCATACATAGGGTGGATAATCTTATGATGCAAGACTTTAGAAATTCTTTTACTTCAAATATAGAATGAATTTTAACATAAGAAAAATCATGCCTTAACAAATAAATACATTTTTTTGTAATAGCAATGGGTATCAACATTAAGATATTCTAAATGGTTTGAGCTTAAAGCAAACAATAAGAAAAATTTAAAAACCAACAGAGACTTAGTAACAGGGGTTCAAAATATGGAAAATAACAATAGAGAGCTAAAAAACCAAATGCAGAATATTGAAAATGACAATGGAGAGCTGACAATTAGAATGAAAACCTAGACTGTTAAAAAAAAGGTTTAGAATATTGAAAATGACAATATTAGAAGGCAAAGCATAGAATGCTTAGAAAAACAGTTCAGTCTATTGAAAATGGCAATAGAAGGATGAAAAACAACAGAAAACATACAATGTTTGGAAAAAATTGTTTAGAATTTTGAAAATGAAAATGGAGAGCTTAAAATTAGAAGACAAACATACAGTACTTAGAGAAAAAGATTCAGAATATTAGACATGTAAATAGAGAGCTGACAGGTAGAACACAAAACATGGAACATAAAAATGACCAACTAGAAACCAGAATTTTTTTATGTCTAATGCTTCAAAAATCAAAACAGAAACAATGCAATGCATTAACATGCTGACAGGAACAGCTGATTCCTGGTTGAACAGAGCTGCTAATAAAGTTAAAACCTGGAACATCAGATGCAAAGAGTAGCAGAATCTGTTCCATGTCTTAGGATTAATTGAAAGCTACCATATAGAACTTTGTGTCTGGAAGGCAGTTTACATTTCATTCAGATTTTATCTAAGAATGAGAATATTAAAAATATGGACTCTTTAGTAGTTGGAGAAAGCAAGGGACTTACTGATTCAATGAAGTCTCTAGAAAGTTATGTGATTCATTATCATACACTCAAAGACAAAGTGCTGAATAGATTTCAGGCCTTAGAAGACTGCTGAGCCCTGACAAATCAGGGTAAGACAGCCATTTTACCTCCCTGCCTTTGTTGTGGTCTGTCAAGTACTGTAGGCCTTAGCCAAAACTGGCTGTACCAACCTTGCTGTGAGACCTTTGGTGACTGTCCAGGTAGCATGTTGTTTCTGTCCTTGCTGCACCATTTGAAAGTTGCCCATCCATACTTCCTGCCTCCCCTAGTATTGTTATTTTCCTTTTCAGGTCTTTGATGAGGTTGAAGATTAAATTATTACAACTATAATTCTCTCTTCCTAGTTAGATATAACAGGTTCTAGACTTATTCTTTCCAGCTTAGGACAACTCTATTGTAAACACTGTTTTGACTTCACCCTAGGACTAGATAGTTAGGTCTTAAGATTGTATATTCTCAATTTTCCTTTTGACAGAGCACAATTTCTTTTTATTTAATTTATTATTTTACATGTTGATCTCAGTTCCCTTTTCTTCCCTCTCTCCCTCCATTCCTCCCTCCCTCCCTTTTACCCCCTCTGCCCTCTCACATTCACCCTAACCACCCTCCCCTCCTATCCCCCCACCCCAATTCCATATGTAGAGCAATGGCATCCAGTTTGGGTCATGTGGATCTGACAGGTTATTTGAAATATGAACTAGGGCTTCTCACCTGTATCTAGGTGAAGGCAGTTATCCCTCCCTGGGGGATGTGTTCGCAAGGTCCATTTGTGCACCAGGGATATATCCTGGCTCCACTGCCTGAGGTCTATCGCGGTAAATAAGGATCAGGATAAACAAATAGGCCGAATAGATGTTTATTCAGGGAGAAATAACTTACAACCTAGACAGATGAACACCAGGAAATTCAACCCGATCCTCTCCTGTCCGAGTCACGCCAGAAAGAGAGAGCCGTCCTGGCCCCCTCTGACCTCCTTCCACAGGTCACTTCCGCCAAGCTCCACCCCCCAATGGGCGTGGTCAGTGCTACAGAAGAACTATCTCACTACAATTCCCCTTTTAGTCTAAAGAAAAGATTTAAGCTTAATACAAAACTATATACAAAACAGTGAATAACAAGTGTGCTCCAAGAAAAGGAAAATCGAGAACAAAATGACCTACATATCTAGTCCTAGGGTGAGGGCATAATGGAGTTTACAATAGAGATGTCCTAAGCTGGAAAACATAAGTCTAGTACCTAATATATCTAGCTAGGAAGAGAGAATAATAGTTGTGATAGTTTAATCTTCAACCTCATCAAGACCTGAGAAGGAAATTAACCATACTAGAGTAGACATGAAATGCGGATGGACAACTTCCAAAAGGTGCAGCAAGGACAGAAACAGCAAGCCACCTGAACAGTCACCCTAGGTCTCACAGCGATGTTGGTACACCCAGATTTGGCTAAGGCCAAGAGAACTTGACAGACCACAACAACAGCAGGGAAATAGAATGGCTGTTTTACCCTGACTTGGCAAGGCCAAGCAGTCTTCTATATTTGTCTCCTGCAAGCACATAGGACTGCATGTCCAAATCAGTGGTCAAGGTGGGGGCAATTCTATGCCCAACAGGCCATTAGCTGAGGCGAGATTGAACTCCAGCAGGAGCAACAACAGTGTCCAACATACTTTCGGGAAAGTGCAGGAGCAACAGTGTCTCATGTCAATGGAGTACTAATATTAATACATTTAAATGCCAGGTTCTGCATGTCTATGAAGTGATTGAAGATTAAGCATCTATATCTGACTAATCTCATAGGTACAGGAAATGTGAGTGAAGATAATCTGTAATACTCGGGAACTTAGCTAAAAAGACTGATTAAAACATTCCTGAGTAAAGCAGGAACAAATACTTAAACAATATAACTATTTACATATACCTACATGTAAATCCCTAAAATAGAGGTAGAGTATAAGTGTCAAGACAAGAGGTAGAACTATAAAGGGCAGCAAGATAAATATCCCAAATTGTATCAATATACAAAATGTCTTGAACACAAGAAAAGTATACATACATAGCATATGGTAAAAAATAATATGCATAAAACATTGTAAGTGGAAATATTTAACACAATATAACAAAAAATAAACTTAATTTTACATAGCTTACCACATAAGAATTCACACCAGTGTAAGCTGTAAAATACTATCTCATTCTTACTCAAATTCACTAGAAAATAGGCTAATCTACCTATATCCCATCTAAACCATACCTTTACCAACCATTCCCTATTCCTGTCTAAAAGATAAACCCGAGTATAAGCATCACCCAATCCCAAATAACTAAAACCAACCCAAAGACGATGACTATTATCCCAAAATTCCAAAGGTAGGGAAAGGGGGCATAGTCATATTAAGATTACTTCCTGCTGATATGGGACGATGATTGCTCCAATGGATCCTGTAGGAAGAAAACTTTTAGCAACCAAATTTCTCAACAGAACTGGCTGTGACATATGTAGTTAGTCACTGTGTGGCAGAAAATTCTTGACTGTAGTTCTATTTGAAACTCTGGCCAGGGTGTAATAAAAAGGTGCACCATTACAGCTAGCTAGTCATGAGTTGTCTCGAGCAAAACAGTCTCAAACCGATTTTAGGGTGATATTTGTAGTTCCGATGCATCAGGTTGAGTCAAGTGGAAACGATGATGTGGGGCCCAAATTCCCAAATATTGTTTATAAATGTTTGGTTTCATTTAAATGGACTTGGTTATAAATGGGTAGTGATCACAGCCAATTATTTTTAAAGGTAAAAAGGGATTTATGGTATAGATATGCATAGTTTGTTTTGGAATGGATTTTCATTTATTGATAGAATTTAAGGTCAATTTTGTGATGTGTATATTTCTCCTTTTGTTTAGGTATTGTGTTTATATAGTTCATTCAGAAACATATTGTATAATGTAGTACAGATTATAGATAATTACCTATGATAGTCAAAGCTTAGAGTTAAGTAAGTTAGGGTTTTCAAGGTACACAGAGATTTATTTAAGATAGATAGGAATTCTTCAAACCTTTCAAAGACCTACAGGATATGGCATTTAAAATGGTTTAGGGTTTTCGTGACAGTGAGACATAATTGCTCTTGGCAATAACACCTGCACCAGAAAAGAAGATGGACATTGAAGAAACTCGTTATGGAGTTTACTTTCAATATGGCAAGACTAGCCATTTGGACAAGATACTGCTCTTGTCTGGACTGTTTGACTTTGTGCTATATAAACTGGACATGCAGGACCCACAGAAAAGTGATTGCTGATTCAAGATGGACATTGCTACAGAGTTCTGCTTCATGGAAGAGTCTGCCAGACAGTCTGCAGGACACAAAGAAAAGTGACTGACAAACTGCCAAGAAGACAGTTTAAAGCTTCCTGCTTTGCTGGAGAGTTTGCCAGACACACTATGGCCTATGGGTGAAGATGGAAGATTACAGAAGAACTTCAGGTGACTGACAAAGGCAAGATGTCTCTGTCATTTGTAGAGTTTATATAGTAACCTTCTGTGGTCTTTGAAGGAGTTGAAGACAGATAGTTATGGTATAGACTTTAGACACACAAAGACAAAATAGAAGATGGAATATTTTCTTAAATCTTGCTAAATGTTAATGGGCTAAATATTGTTAACTGTGATTCTTATTTGATAACTGTTATGTGATATATTTTGCTATGTTAAGGTTAAAACCCTTCTTTTTATTTAGACAGAAAAGAGGAGATGATGGGAGATGTCATTCTGTATATGTTTCTCATACTGGTTAATAATAAAGCACTGTTGGCCAATAGGAAAGGAAGATAGGAGGGACTAGGAGACAAGGAGGAAATAGGAAGTAGGAAGGAGGAGTCAAGATGGAGAGTCTGGAGAAAGCAGTATGCCGCCGGCTCCCCGGTAAGAGAAATACATAGATCAGCAGAAATGGGTTAATAATTAAAGGCAGAGCTAGCTGATAAGAAACAAGTAACCGGGCCAACAGTATTGTACCAAATACAGAGCCTCTGTGTATCATTTGGGGCTGGCATGGCAGCAGGACAAGACCGGGCGGCGGCAGGCGGAAATCCCATACTTGTTACAGAGGTCCCTTAGACTGCTCAGTCCATCTGGCAGAGACCCATATTCAGGTGGTCCTGAGTCAGTCCTATGCTGGCTTCCCAGTTCTCAGTCAGTTATTAGAGCACAATTGTTATTCACTGTTTTTTATATAGTTTTTGTATCAAGCCTAAATCTTTTCTTAGACTAAAAGGGGAACTGTAGTGAGGTATTCACTTTGTTCACATGCACATTGTTGTGGAGACAGAACAGGAGATTACCTGGGGGAACTAAGTCTGAGGAAGGGGCTCAGAGAGCTCTATTGCTTGCAGCATGGGGACAGGAGTACATCTGGAGGCATCCTTGGGACCAGGAAGGAACCTGCTCATATTCTTCTTTCTATGTTGTACGATATTTCTCCAGAATAAACATCTATTCAGCCTATTTGTTTCTCCTGAACATTATTAAACATCAATAAAGGAGAGCTGGTGTACACACATGAGCAGAAACAGGAACCAAGAGTTAAGAGTGCAGAGGGTGCAGAGAAATTCAGGGGAAGGCACCAAACTGAGAAGGTACACTCAGGATTTAAATAAATAAATATGATATTCACTTCAGCCACACACCTCTGAGTAAGAGTCACTGATAAGAGGAAAAAAGGAAAATAGAAAAGGAGAGTATTGTCTATGATAACGATGTTTGAGAAAATCAGAGAAAGACACTAAAGGTAATGTAAAAAGATATAGAGGTTCAAAGAATAGTAGAAAGTTCATAGGAAGATGTAAACTGTTGTGTGCTCTGATATCTACAAATATAAATTTAAGATTAGTAATATGTGTTAAAAATTTTGACCATACCAGGTTAATTGTTTAAACATTCCTTTTATTTCTCTAAAGAAAACTATATGTACTTGTTAAAAAGTTCTAGAGTTTGCCTCTAATATAGTAAGACCAGCCATTTGGGCAAAATACTGTTCTTGTCTGTACTGTTTGACTTTATGCTTTATGAACTGGACATGCAGGACCCACAGGAAAGTGAATCTGATACAAGATGGACATTGCTACAGAGTTCCTTCTTCATGAAAGAGTCTGCTACACATTCTGCAGGATGTGGAGAAAAGTGACTGACAAACTGCCAACACAGGTGGGACATTTTTAAATGTTTTGCTTTGCTGAGAAGTCTGCCAGACACACTATGATCTATAGACTGGAGATGGAACATCACAGAAGAATGTTGGAATTGACCCGGTGAGTTGTCTCTTTCAATTCTAGAGTTTATATATTATCCTTCTATGTTCTTTGATGGACTTGAAGACTGATATTTAAGGTTATAGTTTTCCTTAGTTAGAATTAAAGTTACATATAGGACTTTAGACTCATAAAGATAGGATAGATAAAAGAATATTTTCTTTAAATATTACTAAATGTTAAAGGACTGAAAAAAAAGTTCTATCTGTGATTCCTGTTATAAACCTAAGTTTTCTTACAAGAATAAAGCACAATATGATGGAAAAATTAATAACTAATAGTTATAAAATTAGGGCTTATTGGAAGAAGGAAAAATTAATGAGAACAAGAATTTCTGCCAATAGGTAAGTCCCTGACTCAGGAGAAGAAGTAAAAACAAAGTTAAACCCCCAAACTTTCAGGTGTGCTTATCAATCTTGCCGAAACAAATGATGGATTCTATTAACTTAGATCCATGAAGACCTTGTAAATAAATTTGTACTCTATGAACTGTCTGTATCTTGCAAACCTTGTGAACTGAGAATAGTGATCTCAAGCTTCACTTTCTGTTTACCCTGTTATAAACCCCTCAGAATTTTAAGCCACTACCTTACTTTTCTGACAGAGTGAGGTCCCAGCTGGTTTGATTTTTACCAGTAAAAAACTTTTGCTTTTGCAGCCAGGAGTCACTTCCTTGGAAGTTGAGGAAACCAGTAGGCATAATAGTAAGAAGCTGCTCAAGGAGGCTTTATAGGCTATAGAACTCCAGGTGACAACTATTTGAAAATCAAAACACTGTTGTGCCAGCGACATGCCTGTACTACTTCCTGCTTACTTTTGCAGTGTTTTCTGAGTTGCAAGTAGGCTAAAATGCTAGACAATACCAACAAAAGGAAGTGGGATTCAGGAAATGGACCATTTATCAGAGGCATCAGTTTGTAGACCCTGTTGAAGATTCACCTTGGCTGGGCTGGTTCACAGTAAGTTGGGAGAGCACTATAGAGGAGCAGGCTGTACTCAGCAACTGATACTCCTCTGCCAGAAGCACAAATCGCCTGAGACATGTTTAAACTGGGAACAAAGTTTAAAATGTATATATTTAATTGGAACTCTTAGTTCCTTACCTTTGGTGATCAAGAAACACAGCAAGACCAGGGAGAAAATTCCATCCTCAGGAAAGCTGTATTTATCTGCAGTCATTTTTGATCTGTAAGAAGTGGATAAAAGCTTTATGACATTTGATCCTCTGAAGCCTATATGAACTGTGTTATATAAAAGGACACAAAAGTTTTAGATATATTATCATCACCAATCTGTGCTGAAATCCAAATTGTAGAAAAAGTAGATTTTGGGTATCTATAAAACAACAGGAATGAACTTGGAGTTCTTGCAGGCAAGATCCTTGACCCCCAAATCCGGGCCCCTGCCAAAGAATGAGGTCTCAGCTGGAGAGCGCCAGTTTCCAGTGAGATCCCACTACCCTGCAAAACCTTCTCAAGTTCCAGCCCAGCCCTCATCCTCTTCTGCTGGCTATTGGCCAGAGGTGAGTCTGGGCCCAATTGGGGCTGCCTGTCCCCTTCAACCTCTTTTTCCCCCCTCCCCCGCCTGAACTCCCTGGATTGGCCCCTGATCCTGCTGCTCCTGTCTCCGGTCCACTTTGAGAGCACCCTTGGAGCTCTGATACACCCCCACCCATCCCAACCTCCAGCCTACCCCCCCCACCCTGTGCCCTACCCCACCTACGGTCCTGCCGCTCTGGTTGAGCACTGGGACAGAGGGTGGAGCCAACAGTCCACCCTACTTCGGAGACCTCTCGGAGCAACTCCGAACAAAGGAGACCTGACTATCCACGTGGGACCACCTGTAATTTCCACCGGCTTGGTCCCTGACCCCGCCTCCAGTCCTCTGCTGGAGTCCCAGGCCCCTCCCAGAGATCCGCCTATCTCTGCGGGTCCACTTGGAGTTCCTACAGGCAAGATCCTTGACCCACAAATCCGGGCCCCTGCCAAAGAACGAGGTCTCAGCTAGAGAGCGCCAGTTTCCAGTGAGATCCCACTACCCTGCAAAACCTTCTCAAGTTCCAGTCCAGCCCTCGTCCTCTTCTGCCGACTATTGGCCAGAGAGAAGCCTCCTAGAGAGCTTGGACCACACAGAGATACAGACATTGAATCTTTGATCCACATAAGCCCATCTGGGAAGGACCATAGAGAGAGGGAAGAGACACCACCAACACCTACAGGAAGAAACTATGGGAAGAAGGCAATACAAGAGAACACCTAACAACAGAAAGACAAACATGACACCACCAGAATCTAGGGAATCTACACCAACTAGAATGGAACACAACAACAAAGCAGAGGAAGCAGAAGGGTACGACTTAAAAATCACCATCATAAAAATGATAGAGGCCCTCAAAGAAGATATGAGAAAATCCCTTAAAGAAATAGAGGAAAAAACAAACAAAAAAGTGGAAGAAATGAACAAATTCCTTAAGGAAAGTACAGAAAGCCAAGAAAAAACAATTAACCAGGTGAAGGAAACGGTTCAAGATTTGAAAACCGAAATTGAGAAAATAAAGGCAACACAAAAGGAAGGAAAGCTGGAAATTGAAAAGCTGGGCAAAAAATCGGAAACCACGGACACAAGCATAACCAATAGAATTCAAGAGATGGAAGAGAGAATCTCAGGCGCAGAAGATAAACTAGAAGAAATAGATTCATCGACCAAAGAAAACCGTAAATCCAACAAATCCTTAACACACAATATCCAGGAAATGTGGGACACCATGAAAAGGCCAAACCTAAGAATAATAGGCATAGAGGAAGGTGAGGAAGCCCAGCTCAAAGGTGCTGAAAACATATTCAACAAAATCATCGAGGAAAACTTTCCAAATCTGAAGAAGGACATGCCCATGAAAGTACAAGAAGCATACCGAACCCCAAATAGGCTGGACCAAAGAAAAAAGACCCCTCGACATATAATAATCAAAACACCTAGCATACAGAATAAAGAAAAAATATTAAGAGCAGCGAAGGAAAAAGGACAGGTAACATATAAAGGCAGACCTATCAAAATTACACCTGACTTCTCCATGGAAACCCTCAAGGCCAGAAGGTCCTGGATAGATGTTTTAAAGTATTAAGAGAACACGGATGCCAGCCTAGGCTACTATATCCAGCAAAACTCTCAGTCAATATAGATGGAGAGAACAAGATATTCAATGACAAAACCAGATTTTCCCAATATGTATCTACAAATCCAGCCCTACAGAAAGTATTGGAAGGAAAATTCCAACCCAAGGAAGGTAACTACGCCCACAAAAATGTAGGCAACAGATAATCCAACTACACCAGAAACCTAGGGTGAAGCAGAACAAATATATTCACAATACCACTGCAAACAACAAACCTAAATCAAACAACCATCAACAATCAATGGTCCTTACTCACCCTCAACATTAATGGTCTTAACTCACCTATAAAAAGACACAGATTAACAGAATGGATACGAAGACAGAATCCATCCTTCTGCTGCATACAAGAAACACATCTTAGCTCCAAAGATAGACATTACCTCTGGGTAAAGGGTTGGGAAAAGATTTTCCAATCAAATGGAAATAAGAAGCAAGCAGGCGTAGCTATCGTAATATCTAACAAGCTAGACTTCAAACCAAAACTAGTCAAAAGAGATGAAGACGGTCATTTCATATTCATCTCAGGAGAAATCCATCAACACAAAGTCTCAATTCTGAACATCTATGCCCCTAATACAAAGCCACCCACATTCGTAAAAGAAACACTACTAAAACTCAAAGCTCATATAAAACCTCACACACTTATAGTGGGAGACTTCAATACACCACTCTCAACACTAGACAGGACCACAAATCAGAAACTCAACAAAGAAACAAAAGAATTAACAGAAGTTATGTCTCAACTGGGGCTAACAGACATCTATAGAACATTCCATCCAAAGACAAAAGAATATACCTTCTTAACTGCTCCACATGGAACCTTCTCTAAAATCGACCACATACTAGGAGACATAACAAACCTCAACAGATACAAGAGAATAGAAATAGTCCCCTGTATCTTATCGGACCACCATGCTTTAAAATTGGAATTCAACAACAATACAAATAGCAGAAAACCTGCAAACTCATGGAAACTTAACAATGTGCAATTGCACCACTCCTGGGTCAAAGAAGAAATAAAGAAAGAAATTAAAGACTTTCTAATATTCAACGAGAATGAGGATACAACATACCCGAACTTATGGGACACCTTGAAAGCAGTGCTACGAGGGAAGTTCATTGCACTAAGTGCCCATATGAAGAAAACAGAGGATAGTCACATAAATGAATTAACAGCGCAACTGAAAACCTTAGAACAGAGAGAAGCGAATTCACCCCGCAGGAGCAGACGCCAGGAAATAATCAACTTGAGGGCTGAAATCAACAAAATAGAAACCAGGAAAACAATACAAAAAATCAATGCAACAAAGAGTTGGTTTTTTGAGAAAATCAACAAGATTGATAAACCTTTATCCAAATTAACGAAAAAGCAGAGACAGAACATGCAAATTAACAAAATCAGAAACGAAATGGGGAACATAACAACAGACACAGAGGAAATCCAGACAATTTTCAGGTCATACTTCGAAAATCTGTATTCCACAAAAATTGAAAATTCTAAGGAAATGGACAAGTTTCTGGATAACTATCACTTACCAAAATTAAATCAAGAACAGACAAACAACTTAAATAGACCTATAACCCGAAATGAAATAGAAGCAGTCATCAAAAGCCTTCCAATCAAAAAAAAGTCCAGGGCCAGATGGATTCAGTGCAGAATGCTACCAGACATTCAAGGAAACTAATACCACTACTCCTCAAACTGTTCCACAAGATAGAAACAGAAGGTTTATTGCCAATCTCTTTTTATGAGGCCACAATAACTTTGGTACCCAAACCTCACAAAGACACAACTAAGAAAGAAAACTACAGACCAATATCCCTGATGAACATCGATGCAAAAATACTCAATAAAATAATGGCAAACCGAATTCAAAAATACATCAGAGAAATCATCCACCATGATCAAGTAGGCTTCATACCTGGATTGCAGGGATAGTTTAACATACGAAAATCTATCAACGTGATCCACCATATAAACAAACGGAAAAAGAAAAACCATATGATTATCTCCCTAGATGCAGAAAAAGCCTTCGATAAAATTCAACACCCTTTCATGATAAAGGTATTAGAGAGGTCAGGGATAACAGGAACATACCTAAACATAATAAGAGCAATATACAGCAAACCAACTGCCAACATCAAACTGAATGGAGAGAAACTTAAGCCAATTCCTCTAAAATCAGGAACAAGACAAGGCTGTCCTCTCTCTCCATATCTCTTCAATATCGTACTAGAAGTTCTAGCTAATGCTATAAGACAACAAAAGGAGATCAAGGGCATCCAAATTGGAAAGGAAGAAGTCAAACTGTCTCTATTTGCAGATGATATGATAGTTTACATAAGCGACCCAATAAACTCTACCAGGGAACTCCTACAGCTGATAAACACCTTCAGCAAACTAGCAGGATACAAGATAAACTCAAAAAAATCAGTAGCCCTATTTTTTTCAGACGACAAAGAGGCAGAGAAAGAAATCAGAGAAACATCACCCTTTACAATAGCCACAAGCAACATAAAGTATCTTGGTGTAACGCTTACCAAACAAGTAAAAGATCTATATAATAAGAACTTTATGACTCTAAAGAAAGAAATTAAAGAAGATACCAGAAAATGGAAAGACCTCCCATGCTCTTGGATAGGTAGGATAAACATAGTAAAAATGGCAATCTTACCAAAAGCAATCTACAGATTCAATGCAATCCCCATTAAAATCCCACCACAATTCTTCACCGACCTTGAAAGGATAATAATCAACTTTATATGGAAAAACAAAAGACCCAGGATAGCCAAAACAACCCTATACAATAAAAGAACATCAGGAGGCATCACCATTCCTGACTTTAAGCTCTACTACAGAGCTATAGTTCTGAAAACAGCCTGGTATTGGCATAAAAATAGACAGGTAGACCAATGGAATCGAATTGAAAATCCTGATATTAATCCACGCACCTATGAACACCTGATTTTCGACAAAACAGCTAAAATTATACAATGGGGCAAAGACAGCATCTTCAACAAATGGTGCTGGCACAATTGGATGAGGGTGTGTAGAAGACTGCAGATAGACCCATGTCTGTCGCCATGCACAAAACTCAAGTCCAAATGGATCAAAGACCTCAACATCAATCCAGCCACATTGAACCTCTTAGAAGAGAAAGTAGGAGGTACCCTTGAACAAATTGGTATAGGAGACCGCTTCTTGAACATAACTCCAGGGGCACAGACTGAAAGAAACAATTAATAAATGGGACCTCTTCAAACTTAGAAGCTTCTGTAAGGCAAAGGACACAGAAGACAAGACCAAACGGCAGCCCACACACTGGGAAAAGATTTTCACTAATCCTATATCCGACAAAGGGCTCATCTCCAAAATATAGAAAGAACTCAAAAAACTAGTCAACACAACACCAAATAACCCTATTAAAAAATGGGGTACTGAACTGAAGAAAGAATTCTCAATAGGGGAAATCAAAAAGGCTGAAAGACACTTAAGAAAATGCTCCACATCCTTAGCTATCAGGGAAATGCAAATCAAAACAACTTTGAGATACCATCTTACTCCTGCCACAATGGCTAAAATTAGAAACAACAATGATGACTCATGTTGGAACAGGATGTGGAGAAAGTGGAACACTCCTCCACTGCTGGTGGGAGTGCAAACTCATACAGCCATTTTGGAGATCAGTATGGCGGTTCCTCAGGAAAATGGGAATTAGTTTACCACAGGACCCGGCAATCCCCCTCTTAGGCATATACCCAAAGGATTCACATCCATGCAACAAAGACATCTGTTCAACTATGTTCATAGCAGCACTCTTTTGTAATAGCAAGAACCTGGAAGCAACCTAGATGCCCCTCAATTGAAGAATGGTCAATGAAGATGTGGCACATCTAAACAATGGAATACTACTCTGCAGAAAAAAATAATGGTATCTTGAATCTCGCAGGCAAGTGGATGTCACTTGAAGAAACCATGGTGAATGAGGTAACCCAGTCACAAAAAGAGGAACATAGTATGTACTCACTCATATATGGATTTTACACCTAGATCAAAGGATCAACAGGCTATAATTCACACCACCAGAGGAACTAGGATACAAGGTGTATTCTAAGAGATTCATATAAAGTCCCTCAAAGAACTGGTAATGTACAAGTCCCCCAGAGCTCAGGGGAAGTGGGGGGAGGGCAGTGAATGAAGAGAGAAGTAGGAGAAAATGAAGGCGAGGAAAGGAAAACATGCAACCAGGAAGATTGAGCCTGGTTAGGAATAGAAGACAGGAGAGAGAGAGAGAGAGAGAGAGAGAGAGAGAGAGAGAGAGAGAGAGAGAGAGAGAATATAAAATAGGGAGCCAATATTGGTTTGAAGATAAAATTGAACACAAAGAAAGGTCTAGAGAACTACAAAACTGGTGCTAACTAACAATTTGAGCTTCTGTGGAAAGGCTATCATAAATGCCCTATCCAGAGAGTGAGATCAACAACTAACTTATCCATGGAGACCTCAAATAATGCCTGCTGGAAATAGAAGCAAATACTCATACATAAACACTGAGTCGAAGTAGAACTCAGACGCAGAGGGAGAGGACAAGACCAGGCAGCAGAAACACATAGAGACAGCTTACCTGAACAAGGAGGAGCTAACAGGCCACCAGACTGATAGCTGGGAAGCCAGCATGGGACTTACTCAGGCCCCCCTGAATATGGGTCTCAGCCAGAAGGACTGAGCAATCTAAGGGACCTCAGACATTGGAGCCAGGATTTATTCCTGGAGCTCAAAAGGACTTTGGAAACACATACCCCATGGATGGATAACTGCCTTAATCTAGAGACAAGAGAGAAGCCCTAGTCCCTACTTCACATGAACTGTCAGACCTACATGATCCAAATTGGATGACATTCCCCTACATATTGAATTGTGGTGGGGGGATGGGAGGGGAGCGTGGTTAGAGTCCAAGTGAGAGGGCAGAGAGGGTAAAATGGAGGGATGGAGTGAGGGAGGTTGTGAGGGAGGGAGGGAGAGGGAACTGGGATCGACATATAAAATAATAAATTAAATTAAAAAAAATGCTTTGACTGCAAAATTTAAGTTGAAGGACAAGTTACTGGGGAAAAGTATTTCTATTTTTGTTTCCACAGAAAATGAAAAGATGTGGATTCCTTCCAGACTAATGTGGTTTGATCAACCCAGACCACCTGAAACAGAGTACCAGGTGATTGTACATTCAAAACAGCTGGACAAAGCAGCCTGACAGACTAGAGCCAGGATTTCTGAATCTTCTTTGAATTCCCCATGACAGCGCCCCTTACCAGCGGGAAGTAATTTGGAAAGAACAACGCCCAAATTCCCAAATATTGTCTATAAATGATTGTTTTCATTTAAATGGATTTTGTTATATAAAATAAAAAAAAATGTGAAAAAACATACCAAGCTAAGGATGGGCATTCATAAGAAAAAAAAACAAGGCTGAAGTCAAGTATGATGTCTAACATGTTCACAAAATTATTTACATGATGTAGGTTTCCTCTTCCATGATTTCTTCCCTATTACCTGATATCAAGATGATAAAACAGGATATAAAATACATACAGGTTTAGAAATGTGAATGAACAAAATTATGGCAAGTTCATTGCCATGACCTATGTCAGTTTTCTGAGAACACACTTTAGTTCCTCCTACAGGAATACTCAAGGGTGTAACCTTCTTGTGAGAAACCATGAACAATCACAAACTAACACACTGACATCACATAATTAAAATTAAATCAAATCTCTAAACAGATTTCCATATTTGAATATTTTTCTCTAATGAGTACTCAATCCTGTAACCATTGTGTTCAGGGTCTTAAAGTCTTCAAAGTTTTCCTGCAACATTAAATATTTCATGTAAAAGAAAGTAAGCATGAAGGATTGGGCTTAGAGATAGCAATCCATCTGAATGAGGTTTTTATGTAAATCAAGTCAAGTGTTACCATGAAAGATGGTTCCCTTACCAGTGAATTTCCAGGACTTTTTTCCACATGAGATTGCAAGTGAGAACAAAACAGAGACATTGTAGTGCTTGAACTGATTGTACACACGTGTCAGATATTTTTCTCTCCAGAAAACTATGTAACTCAATGTGTGTTGAATGAAGATCATACCACATTCTTAGTAGGAAGATTCCTTTCCATAAGGGTTTTCTTAGGCTCACAAAGATTATTGGGATAAGCAAAGTGCACAGCATTACAACAATGGTTACATGTATAGGGTTTCTATGCAATATGATTTTTTTTTATTATAAAGACTAATGTTATATATAGAGGCTTTACCACATGGGATACATTTAGTATCTTTCAAGTATACATTCTTTTATGTCTTAAGAGAGTGCTGGGATTTGCAAAGGCTTTGTCACATCATGTCACATTCATGGCATCCATAAGGAAGGAAGTGTAGGTTTTTCTTCCCAGCACTGTACATGAGAAGCAGGATTAGGAGTTCAAAACAATTCTCAATTATATAGCATAAGACAACCCAAAGTTACAAAAGACTTTGCTCTACTCAGGAATCAATAATAAACATCACTTGAGAAAAGGAATGGAATAAGTAAAATCTAAGAAACATAGGAGAGCAGCAACATAGATATACAAGCAGTAATGTGTTTAAAGAAGACATTTAAAAAGATGACAAAATCTGGGTGGTGGTGGCACATACATTTAATGCTAGTGCTCAGGAGGCAGATGGAAGCCTATCTCTGTGAGTTCAAGACAAGCCTGGTCTACAAGATATAGTTGAGGGACAAGCGGCATAGTCACAAAAAAATGGGGTCTCAAAAACTAAATAAATAAAAATTAAAAAGAAAAAAGCTAGATAAACAGATACCATCCTTGGCTAGATGCCTCACTTGAAGAAGGCCAGGCCCCAGCTAGATCCACATATCAATGCCACCACCCTGAGTCCATGGTACTGGATGCTTGCCCCCCATCGCTGGGCATCTGCTAGAGAGAATTCAGAAGGAGAGTGCCAGGTCCTGGCTAGATCTGCATATCCATGCAGGAACATCTTGAAACACTGTGTACTAGGATTTATGACCCCCATTGCCAGGACTCTGCTAGAGGTGAGTCCGGGATTGCATGGAATTCACCAAACCCCCTAACCTGGAAACTCCCTGGACTGGCTCCAGATCATGCTCCACGTGTGGCTTGTTCACAGCTCAAAAACACATAGGAAATAGATAATTTAATTTCAACAGAATCCAAGGGAAAAACATGGAAATTATATATACAAAACCACTGTCAACATCAAATCATAAACAAAAAACCATTAACGAATAATGGCCCTTACTTTCCCTCAACGTTAATGGTATTATCTCACTGATAAATAGAGAAAGGCTAACAGAATAAATACTGAAACAGAATCCATCCTTCTGCTGCACACAAGAAACACATGTAAGCTTCAAAGATAGACATTACTCAGGGTAAAGGGCTGGGAAAAGATCTTCCAATGAACTGGACCCAAGAAGCAAGCAGGTCTAGCTATATTAACACCTAACAAGTTAGACTTCAAAGCCAAATCAATCAAGAGATGAAAACAGTCATTTTGTATTCATCACAGGAGATATTCTAAGCACAAAACCTCAATTCTGAACCTCTATGCCCCAAATACAAACGCACTCACATTCGTAAAAGAAATGGTACTAAAACTCAAACCTCACATAAAACCACTCACACTTAGAGTGGGAGACTTCAACACCCCACTCTCACCACTAGACAGGACCACAAGTCAAAACTTTACAAAGAAACAAAAGAACTAACAGAAGTTATGTCTCAATTGGGTTTCACAGACATCTATTGAATGTTCCATCCAAACAAAAAAGAATAGAACTTCTTCGCTGCTCCACATGGAACATTCTCTGAAATTGACCATATACTAGGCAACATAAATATCCTCATCCAACACAAAAACATTTGAATATTACCCTGTATCTTATCAGACCTCCAAGCTTGAAAATCACCATTCAATAAAAACAACAACAAATCACAGAAAACCTACATACTCATGGAAACTGAATAATGCTCAATTTCAACATACTTGGGACTAAGAGGAAATAAAGAATTTAAGGAATTCCTAAAATTCAATGAGGTTGTGGATAAAACATAAATGGATTTATGGGACACCTTGAAAGCAATGCTAAAAAGAAAGTTGATTGCATATGAAGAAAACGGATGAGAGACACATTAGAGAATTAACAACACAACTGAAAATCTTAGGACACAAATGAAGCAAACTCAACCCTCAGGAGTAGGCCCTATTATCAATTTTTGGGCTGAAAACAATAAAGTAGAAAACAGGAAAACAATACAAAAAAAATCTATGCAATCAAGAGTTGGTTTTTTCAGAAAATTAACAAGGTAGACAAACCTTTATCCAAACTAAACAATAAGCATAGAGAGAACATGGAAATTAACAAAATCAGAAACAAAAAGTAGTACATAACAATAGACATGGAGGAAATCCAGGCAATTTTCAGGTCATATTTTGAAAACTTATACTCCACAAAATTTGAAAAGTCAAAGGATATGGACAAATTTTTGGATAACTCTTACTTAACAAAATTAAATCAAGAATAGACAAGCAACTTATATTGACCTATAAAAACTAACAATGTAGGAGCCATCATAAAAAGCTTTCCAACATAAAAAAAAGAATTCTTTAGTGAAGAATTCTACCAAAAATTCATGGAAGAGCTAATATTAATTCTACAGAAACTGCTCCATAAAATAAAACAGAAGTTTCTTTACCAAACACATTTTTGAGGCTACAATCACCTTGATACCCATTGACACAAAGACAAAACTAAGAGAAAATTACAGACCAATATCCCTCCTGCACATTGATGCAAAATAGTCAAGAAAAGATGGGAAAACCCAATCCAAGAATATATCAGAAAAATCATCTACCATGATCAAGTAGGTTTCATGCTTGGGTTGCAGGGATGGCTTCACATATGAAAATATATCAAATATACCACTATATAAACAAATTGAAAATGAAAAAAATCACATGATCATCACCCTAGATGTAGAAAAAAAAAACCTTTGACAAAATTCAACATCCTTTCATATTAATGGTCTTGGACATATCAAGGTTAAAAGGAATTTATATAAACATAATGAGAGCAATATATAGTAAACAAAGAGCAAATATCAAGCTGAATGTAGAGAAGCTTAAGGCGATTCCTCTAAAATCAGGACAAAGCCTAGGCTGCCCTCTGTCTCAATATCTATTCATTATTGTTTTTGAAGTGCTAGCTAAAGAAAAGACAAGAAAAAGATATCAAGAGGATACAGATTGAGAGGAAGAACTCAATCTTTCCCTATTTTCAGAAGATATGATAGTTTAAATAAGCAACCAAAAAATACTACGAGGGTAATCCTACAGCTGAAAAACACATTCAGCAATGTATCATCATACAAAATAAACTGAAAAAAAGATCGTAGCCATTCTATATTCGGACAACAAAGGGGCTGATAAAGAAATCAAAGAAACATCACCCTGTACAATAGCCACAAACAACAAAAAGTACCTTCGGGTAACACTTATCAAACAAGTGAAAGACCTATATAATAATAATAATTTGTGTCTCTACAAAAAGAAATTAAAGAAAACACCAGAAAATGTAAAGATCTCCCAATCTCATGGGTAGGTAGAATAAACATAGTAAAATGGCAATATTGCCAATGGCAATCTACAGATTCAATGCAATATCTATTAAAATGCCAGCACAATTCTTCACTGACCTTGAAAAGATAATAATTAACTTTATATTGAAAAAACAGGGCTTCTCTCCTGTCTCTAGATTAAGGCAGTTATCCCTCCATGAGGGATGTGTTCGCAAGGTCCTTTTGTGCACCAGGGATACATCCTGGCTCCACTGTCAGAGGTCCCTTAGACAGCTCAGTCCTTCTGGCTGTGACCCATATTCAGGGGGGCCTGAGTCATTCCCATGCTGGCTTCCCAGCTATCAGTCTGGTGGCCATTAGCTCCTCCTTGTTCATGTAAGCTGTCTCTATGTGTTTCTGCTGCCTGGTCTTGTCCTCTCCATCTGCATCTGGGTTCTATTTCAACTCAGTGTTTATGTATGGGTTTTGCTCCTGTTTCCATCATATGGAATTGGGGTGGGAGATGGGAGGGTACCGTGGTTAGAGTGCATGTGAGAGGGCAGAGAGGGTAAAAGGGAGGGAAGGAGAGAGGGAGGAGGGGAGAGAGGAAGGGATGTTGGGAGGGAGGGAGAGAGGGAGAGGGAACTGGGATCGACATGTAAAATAATAAATTAAATAAACAAAAAAATGCTTTGCCTCCAAAATTTTAGTTCAAGGACACGTTACTGTGGAAAAGGATTTATATTTTTGTTTCCACAGAAAATGCAAAGATGTGGATTCCTTCCAGACTAATATGGTTTGAACAAGTCAGACCGCCTGAAGCAGAGTACCACGTGATCCTACATTCAAAGCAGGTGGACATGTAGCCTTACAGACTACAGCCAGGATTTCTGCATCTTCATCGAATCTCCCATGACAGCACCCCTTAGAAGCAGGACATAGTTTGGACAGAACGATGCCCAAATATTGTGTATAAATGTTTGTTGTCATTTAAATGGACCTGGTTATATAAAATAAATAAATAAAATGGAAAAAAAAATAAAACATCCGTGAGCAAGAAAAAAGAAAGAAAGAAAGAAAGAAAAACAAAAGAACGGGAATAGCCAAAACAACATGTATTATAAAGGAACTTCATGAGGCATCATTATCCCTGACATTAAGATCTACTACAGAGCTATAGTCATGAAAACAGCCTGGTATTAGCACAAAGATAGACAAGTACCTCAATGAAATTTAATAGAAAATCTTGATATTAACCCACACACATATGAGCACCTGAATTTGACAAAACAGCTAAAAGTGTACACTGGGTTAAGGAAAGCATCTTCAGCAAGTGGTGCTGGTACAACTGGATGATGGTGTATAGAAGACTGAAGATAGATCTATGTCTATTGACATGCAAAAAACACAAGTCCAAATGGATCCGTCCATAAATCCATCCACACTAAACCTCTTAAGAAAAAAAAAAAATAGATGTACTCTTCAACAAATTGGTACAGGAGACCGCTTCCTGACAATAACTCCAGGAGCATAGACACTGAGATCAACAACTAATGAATGGGACCTATTCAAACTTAGAAGTTTCTCTAAGGCAAAAGGACACAGTGGACAAGACCCAACAGGAGCCCACAGACTGGGAAAAGATTTTCACCAATCCTACATCCGACAAAGGGCTGATCTCCAAAATATACAAAGAACTCAAGAAACTAGTCAACAAAACACCAAATAACTCTATGAAAATGGGGTATAGAACTGAATAGAGAACTCTAAGTAGGGGAAATAAAAAATGATGAAATACACTTAAGAAAGTGTTCAATATCTTTGGCTATCAAGAAAATGCAACTTAAAACAACTTTAACATACCATCTTACTCATGTCAGAATGGATAAATTAGAAACAGCAATGACAACTTATGCTTTGCAGGTAGAACTGCAAACTTGTAGAGCCATTTTGGAGGCTAGCATGGCTGTTCCTCAGGATAATGGGAATCAGTCTACCACAGGACCCAGTAACCTACCTCTTATGTACATACCCAAATGATCCACATACATGGAACCAAGACTTGTTCTCACATATGTTCATAGCAATATTATTTATAATACCAAGAAACTGGAAGTGACTTAGATGCCCCTCACCTGAAGTATGGATAAAGAAGATGCGCCACATTTACACAATGGAATACTACTCTGTGGGTGGGGAAGGGGAAAACAATGGAATCTTGAAAATCACAAACAAGTGGATGGAACTTCAAGAAACCATCCTGAATGAGGTATCCCAGTCACAGAAAGATAAACATTGGATGTATTCAATCATATTTGGATTTTAGACATAGTGCAAAATATAACCAGCCTACAAATCACACTGCCAGAGAAACTAGGATACAAGGAGGGTTCCAAGAGTTTCATATAATGTCACTCACAGAAGCAGGTAGGGACACGGTCCCCAGAGCATATGGGAATTAGGGGGGTAGTGAGTGGAGAGTGATCTAGCAAAAGGAAAGAAGTAGGAGAGGAAAGATCATGGGACTAGGAAGATTTGGTCAAGGGAGGAACAGACTTGAGAAGAGAAGAGGATAGCTAGGAGAGGAGAAGAGAGATAGAGACTATAAAAAAGGGAGCCATTATAGGTTAGAAGAGGAAACTGAACCTAGAGAAATGTCCAGACACCTACAAGACTGACCACAACTAACAATTTGAACAACAGTGTAAAGGCTACCATAAATTCCCTTCGCTGACAATGAGATCAACGACTAACTTATCCACTATCATGGAGCCCTCATCTAGTAGCTGATGGAAACAGAAGCATACATGCACAACTAAACACTGAGCCTAACAGAAATCCAGATGCAGAGAGGGAGGACAAGACCACACTGCAGAAACACATAGATACAACTGACCTGAACAAGGAGGAGCTAATGGGCTCCAGATTTATAGCTGGGAATCCAACATGGGACTGACACAGTCCCCTGAACATGCGTCTAAGCTAAATGGCCTGTGCAGTCTAAGGGACTTCAGGCAGTGGAACCAGGAAATATCCCTGTTGCAAAAATGACTTTGGGGGAATATCCCCATGGAGGTATACTCCATTTACCTTGAGACAGGAGAGATATTTTAGTCCCTACTTCAAATGACTTGAAAGATTTAGATGACCCCTCCTGGGAGGAATCACCCTATGTGTATACTGTCCATTGGATGGGAGGGGAGAGTGGCCTGGGGATCGGGAAGGTGGGAGGGGGAGGAGTGTGGGAGTAAGGTGGAGTGAACTGGTTTGATATGTATAAAAATTTTTTTAAAAATTAAAAACATTAAAAAGATACCAATGTAATTTTCAAAAAAAAATAAAGTTAACATATTTTAATAACTTAAAAATTTTACCTATATTGACTTTGAAATATCACACTTCCACAGAGAGAACATTACTTCCAGCACAAGTTCTAATAGATCTTACTAATAAAAACTCACAGTAACCTATCAGGGTGGTGAGGATGAAAACTGAAGGATCACAGATTCAGAGCATCTGGCTATTAGAGTTCTTTTCTCTACCTATTCTCAGACAATCCATGTGCTCCTGTCCTCACACTGCCTCCTCAGATTGACTGCTATCTCTTCGATCCCTCAGACTAACTGCTCAAACAACATCATCTCACTGCATGCTCTTCTGTCTCCTCTACCTTATCTTCCTCTCTCTGTCCAGCCATGTCAATCCTATCTCCAAATCCCTACTGCTGGGATTCAAGGCCTGATTCCCAAGTCCTGGGGCCACCTTAGTGTGAGCTGTTTTTCTTTTAGACAGACTTTGTATGTGTCTAACTAGTGGCATAGTGTGTGTTTCTAACTACTGATTTAGTATGTGTGGATAACTAGTGACTTAGGTGTATAGCTGACTAAACACATAGAAATACATAGGTGAATAGCTAATACTATCTCTGTGTTTCTGGCTGACTATTTTCTTGGTGTTTGTGGCTGGCTAGTGAATTAGATGTGTGGCTGACTAGTGACTTAGTATGGGTGAGTAAGTAATGATATATTGTGTGTGGCTAACTAGAGATATAGTGATTGTGGCAAACTAGTAACCTAGCTTTGTGGCTAACTATTGACTTAGTCAATGTGGTTAATTACTGCTTAGGCGACGCTAGCCATAGAGCAATCCTGCCTTTCATCTCAACCTTCACAAACTGTACACCTACATACTCTGGTCTGTGTTCAAACACATGACAGATTAAAACATGCTGGGAAATTACAAAATCACTCCCCCTACCACAGTCATATACTTTTTTCATAGTGGTTACTCCAGCACCTGGTTGCTTATCCTGAATTCTCTTGCTGTGTAAACAATTTTCCTTATTCTGGTCTGAAGGCAGAAACAATTGTCCACATACAAATGCTTTTCCTGTGACAGCACTGGATAGTTAGCTACTTGACTCTAATGGTAAATTAAATCTCTTAGGGGTTACAGAAATTTAAGAATTTTGAAGGTATAGTACAGAAGACAGCAAGGCCATTGCTTTGGAGAGCAACATCATGCAACCCATTCCACTTACATCAACATAAGATTGTCTCATAAACATTCTTCTAACATGATGAAATTGCATATGTTCTAGCATTAATATGCCTTCCCAGGGAGAAATCACTTCACCCACAAAGGAGATCCATAAAGACAAATATTTCTAACATAACATGTATCTATCTCTGGAAAATACTCAGAGAGAAGCCAGCCTAGAAATAGTTTGAATTTCATATATGATATCTTTCTTAAATGGCTTTTAAGTTCAAGCTCCATTTTACACATTGAACAATTTCAGTAGGGACTGGAGCATGTCTACCTACTTAGGGAGATGGGAGGATTAAACAGCAAATGTGTTCCCAGTACTGTTCCTAAAGGCCACCAGATACCTGAAACTGAAGGACCTGTTCCACATATAGGATCCTGAGGTGAACATGATGGGGAATGAGATAGATAGGAAACATAGAAGGTAAAAAGGAGTTTTAGAAAAGCTGGGATGGCTAGATGTGTCCCATGACAAGCTTCTTAAGGAGAACAGACTCTTGTATACTATTTCTACAGAGGAAATAGAAGCAAAGGGGACACTTACATGAAGTAAGTAGAAACCCAATCAATGGGACAAACTCAGGAGAACACTAAAACAATGCAGTCCTAGCAGAATACACGGTATCTCATGATCATTGCTGACTAAGCCCACAGTGGCCTTGGGACTTAGAACCATAGCTATATATACTTTTTATCTACAGATCTGAAGCAACCTGTCCACAAAGGCTTTGTTCCATAAAATTACCAGCTCTCCCATGCAAATACCTGGTTTTTGACAAGGTTCTCTATTTTATTGTCAATACACCAGGACCTTAGGAAAAGCTTTCAAGACCTAGTACCCAGGCTGTTACAATCTCTTCTAAGAATATTTCTCATCCCTACATGAGGACCTAAGTGAAAGCTTTGCTTTATCAGGAAACTCATACATCATTGGTTTACTTTTTAAAATCTGGTGTCCTATTGCCACTCTGTTAGAACTATGCTTTTCTGGAGAAGAAAACTGCAACTATAAGATATAATAAATTTTAACGTTGCTCGTGACCCTCTAAAAGCATTCTGAGCAGCTTGTTACAGGGCAGTTCTATGATAACGGTAAGGAACTAGATGCTGTTGTAAAACAGTAGTTGCTTCTTTGTAATGGTTTGGAGTCAAAGTTCTGGAAAATCATGGTGAACAAATATGTATCTAGGATTCAAAATTCAAACAGGACTGGTCAGCATACACTTATCTTTGTGTGTTTTAGAGGCAGTACTACCTCAGTTAAATTCTACTTTGTGAGACATAATATCTTCAAAGCATTTGTAAATCCTTTGTGTTACATATTCTACTCCTGTAAATCACTGCTCAATAGTGAAGTGCTACCCTTACATGAGATGTCTTTTACAACATGCAGAAAATTAACAATAAATGGATCTTACACATAAAATTCAAATGCAAATTGCTGAAATTCTAAAAGGTACTTAACTAAAAGGCCTCTGGAAGTTTGTTGCCATAATTTCAGTGGGTGCACCTGATGTATGTAGAAGTTGACATAAAAGAGGTTTCCATACACACCTCCCTGCTCCCAGTGCTCAAAGCAGATACATCCCACTGAGTAGTTATTTGGAGGACTGCATGAGAACTCAGGGGACAGGTAGTCTGGCTATAGTTTCCCAGCCAGATCCAGGGAATACCCACCACACTGGATCCATCACCTCACCATCTCCCACTACCCAGGAGGACAGCAGCCCCTCACTCACCATGCTGTGGTTTTCCAGTTTTCCCTTCCTCAAATCACAGCACACAAAATGACTGGCCCCAGTTTCTCTTCAAATCCAGACCAGAAGGGCCCTGCACTTCTTTTGTCAGGCAGGTCACAAAGGGGCCTGATTGGCTAGTAAGGCCTGAGTGATAAAAGCACCTCCCAGGTGGTTGCAGAGTGCTTAAGGACAAATTGCAATGGTTACTGTTTGCCTTCTACCCCAGACAAAGTATTTTGTACATCAGCAGTGATGTGCATTTCTATAGCAATTGTCCTATAGCTGACCCCTGTTATCTTTCTCTAGTATACAGGCATTTTCCTTTCTTCCTCCTACACACAGTGTGGCTAGTTAAATGGATTGAGTGATTCTAGGTGAAAAAGTTTAAGGGAGCTCAAAATATTCATTAACAACCACACAGAAATTTGGGGATACAAAAAAAATGTTATTTGTTATTTGGTTTAACACTGAGTTTAGTTGAACTAAATTTACTTTTTATCTGTTTGTCACAGGAAGTTGAGACAATCAGGACAAAAAAGCAGGGACCAGATCTCAAAATAAGATAAATGATCTTTCTCGTGGCAGAATGCCAGATGATGGCTCCATAGATGTAGAATTTTATCCCTGAAACTCACAGAAAACGCTTGCCAAAGACGTAATAATGAGAAAAGTAGTCTTAATAGAAAATTGAATATGTACAGAGGAATTGAACTAGGAAGTATGTATTTGTGAGCACTATTGTTAGCCAATACATCTTCATTGAGCAGATAAAAAACAAAACAAAACAAAAACCAACTGCATTAATCAAGGTTCTCTGCATGAAAAAGAATGTAGGATGAATCTCACCATATATGTAGAAAGTGGATTTATTAGGATGTCTCATAAGCTGTGATGTAGTTAGTCCAACAAAGGTTACCTACTAATGGGAATCTGAAGAGTACAGCAGTTTTTTTAATTTATCAGGATGGATGTCTCAGCTGGTCATTATACATCAAAATTCCAAAAAAAGTAGGCTCTAATGGTAGTAAAAGACTAAACTTGTACCCAGATCTAGGGTAAGCAGCCAAAGAGGGAAAGTTTCCTCCTTCAATACCATTTATACATGTAGGCAACCACCAGAAGATTGATCTGATTTTTCCTTTATGTGACTTTGTTTTGTTTTTTGTTTTCAAAACAGCATTTATCTGTGCAGGACTTAAACTCATTCCGTGGATTTGGCTAGCCTCAACCTAAGCAAAATCAGGCAGCCTCCTGTGTCCTGGAATTAAACATTTGCACTGCCACCAAGGTAGATCTCATCATCTGTTTGCATACAAGGCTTCTGTATGGCTTTGGCAGTCCTGGAATATAGTCTGCCAGTCTAAAGTTTCTCAGCTCCTAAATTGGAATCCGTTCCAACTTGTCATGTGTTCAAAGTGCTCCAATAACTCCTATTATCCTTAAGATATTATCTTTCCTGCTACAGGTCACCTGTGACTTGATGATGAATGTCTCCTACCTAAATAGCAATGATTTGGGAGTAGACAGGTTAACCACCCTGAAGGAATAAGTGCAGCAATGGGGTGCCTGAAGGCACATAGTATGTGCAATAATGGAGTGCCTTTAGCATTAGTGGAAGCAATTTCTGTTTTCCCTTTATACATATTAATAAAAGTCCCCTTCCATTGCCGCACCTTTATTTGACTATTTAAGTTTGGTGTATGAATAAAATGGAGCTTTCAGTATTGACTGAATCTGCCTGCTTGACATTATATTATGTCTCTATCTTCCTTTCATCAATGATAGCTAGTCTTCCACTTGTCCACATTCACCGACTGAGAAATGGACATGGGCCTCAGCTGCTGCTGTTTCTGATTACAGTCCTA
The DNA here is from genome assembly GCF_943737965.1 of Phodopus roborovskii. Lineage (NCBI taxonomy): Eukaryota > Metazoa > Chordata > Mammalia > Rodentia > Cricetidae > Phodopus > Phodopus roborovskii. The sequence continues at coordinate 85,578 of NW_026125797.1, read as the reverse complement.
CAAACTCCTTGATATTTGTGTGGAGATCATAAGTGAACTTTGTGGGGTCCACTTTTGGCCTACCACCAGGGCAAATGTAGACTCATAAATTTCTCATTTTCCAGGGAGTCACATTGTAGAAAAAGTATTGATTCTTTCAAAAGAAAATGTCTCTATGAAAAATAACACTGACTTCTTATGTGTCCACATTATAGCAGAAACAGGAACCGAGTATATGGGAGTGTTTTAGAGATGGAAAAAATTCCATATTTACCTTTGTTATTTGTTTTGCATTATAAGTCTATTAAGACCCTTGGTATAGATTATTTACTGTTTTCTTTTTTCATAAGTACTCAAACTGAATAAATATGCTTTAAATTTTCATCAATTTTACTTTTGTATTTTTTCTCTTCTTTCTAAGTATAGTATTACTGTGACATCGTGTCTTAAATAGAACTCACATTATAGATTAGTCTGTCCTAGGACATGAGAGATATCTGTCCAGCTTGAATCCAGAGTGTTGGCAATAGAGTTTGGCTTGTCAACAGAGAAGTTAGTTCATTAGCTTGGCTCACATATGATGAATGACTGAGCCTGGTTGTCAGTGTAGCCACAAAACAGGCTCTGGTACTAACTTCAGGAACAGGAGATGGTATTCATTAAGTGCAGGTTTTCTGCATCAAAGTCCATTGTCTTTCAAATATGGGAAATATTATTTTTCCTCATCATTTTGTCTGATAAAACTCACCAAATACCTTGGAAGGGTTCTACCTATTACTGCTAATGGTGACAGCCAGGTTCACAGAGATAAGAGGGTTTTTATACAGTTAAGTGTAATTCTTCATATTATTCATCCCATCATTCTAATGTCTCACTAAGTAAACTTGAAACTGTGAAGCCAGTCATAGTGGCAGATGCCTTTAGTAATGGTTCTTACAGAGTGGAGGTAGGAATTATAGGATTTCACAGTCACCCAAGATGAAAGTGGTCCCTGGGGTATGGTTTTCATACCACAGTCAAAGTTAGTCTGTGACTGCTTGAGGACAGTGTCCATAAACTTTCCCAAAGCTCTTGGTCTTTAGGGCCACGGCACCAGCAAATGTTAGCTAAGTTATTCACCCCACCTTATTTCCTATTCATACTTTTAATGAATTCTGTTAAGATAGAATCAAAGTTATTTTACATATCCCTATCTATTCCCTCACCCTCTCATGTTTGCGCCGATCCAAAAGTCATTTGGGGCAGGGACAATGCCCAACAACATGTGTCTAGTCTGAGTGAGTATCTGTCCATGAGGAATGGGCTCCTGAAGTCTTTCATACATCAGGGATACATCCTGATTCCACTGCCAGAGGCCCCTTTCCACTTACTAGGCCTTTTAAATGAGATGCACTTTTAGGGGTTTTAGATCAGTCATATTATGGTTTCCCAACTATCAGACTGGGGTTCATGAGCTCCACACTATTTTGCCTAGGTGATTCTGTGGGTATCTCCAACCTGGTCTTGTCACCTTATCACTCCTCCCTCTCTGCAACTGGATTCCAGGAGTTCCACTTAGTGCTTAGCTGAGTATGTTTGCTTCTGTTTCTGTCAACTACTGGATGAAGGCTCTAGAATATCGTATAAAGGAGATATCAATCTCATTATAGGGAAGGGCATTTAAGGTAGCATCTCCACTATTGCTTATATTCTTATTTGGGGTCATCCTTGTAGATCTCTGGACATTTTCCTAGTGCCAGATTTCTCTTACCACCTATTATAACACCATCTAATATGGTATCTCTTTTGTTGCTCTCCTCTATTCTTTCCAAAACTCAGTCTTCTTGATGCCTCTTGTTCTGTCCCATTCTCTTCTCCACTTCTCTTTCTCCTAACTCTCCCTCCCCTCACCCAATGCTCCCAATTTTCTCAGGAGACCTTGTCCCTTTCCACTACTCTGGGAACACAATGTCAGGCCTTTCATGGGTGAAGGCTGAAGTGAGGTGAATCCAGAGGAGGGCGCCCCTTGACACCCTGAGGGCAGGGCTTGGAACAGTGCTACCAAACACTGCCAGGACTCGAACCATCCTCTCTCCAACTGCAGCTCAATGTTAAGGCTGAAGCTTTACACAACCTGCTTTGTCCATCTATCAAGGAATAGGTGCCGATGGTCTACAGGATGGCAGCTAAGGGAAACCTTGTAAACCACACCTCCTGCTAAAAGCAATCCCACCTCTCTATATCATCCCTGGCAAGAAGGAAGAAGCCATACTTAAACCAATATGTGCATACCCAGGGAGGCTGGGTTGTTGTGTGGGAACCATGGCTTCTGTATCTATACAAAGAGTTTAGAATGTTTGGTAGTCCTGATCCATACCTGCCCTCAAGTTCTGTGTCTTTTCTGCTCATTTAGTCCTGTAACTGAGGCTTTGGGAGCCAATCAGAGCTTCAAGCATAGACACCAGTCATAGGGGAGGTTTCTTCCCCAGTTTTATATGCTGTGACTTTGGTACAGAGTATGAAACCAGAAGGTGAAGAAGCTTGGGTTGACATCTTTCTTGCTACCATTATCTCTCTTTCCTCTTCCCCTCTCTCCCCTCATGCTGTCTTTCTTTCTCTCTGTGTCTCTCTGTCTGTCTGTGTCTCTGTCTCTCTCTCTCTCAGGTTGCAGCATACATCAGAAGGGCTGACCAGTTTGTCATTTATCTTGGGTGTAGTGAACTTAATAAGAACCATGCTCCACAAAAAAACCATTCTGATTATTAAAATTAAAGAAAAGTATAATGGCTAAAATCTTCACCAAATTGTTTGCATGATTTTGATTTCCTCTTTCACGAGCTCTTCCCTATCACTTCATATCAAGATAATAGAGAAAGGATAGAGACAAGGTTAGAGATATGGACGAGAATAATTATGGAACGTTCATTGCCAGGACCTATGTCAGGATTTTGACAAAATTCTGTAGTTCCTGCTAAAAGAATAACTCAAGAGGCTAATATTCTTGGGAACAAGTGTGAGCAAATGCAAATCCATGCACTGGCATTACATAATTAAAATTAAATCAAATCTTCAACCAAACATATTTTCACCTGTGAATATACAATATTGTGAGCACTCATTCCTATAACCCAGGTACTTAGGTGTTTAAAGTCTTACCAGTTTCCTCCAATATGAATTGCTTTATGTAATACAAAGTAAATGTGTAGGATTGGATTTACAGAAATCAATCTTCTCAATGGGGCTTTTTATATTGTTAAAGTAATGAGTGAAAGGGCCCCCATTGTAGGGCCTCTGCTAAAGAGACCTCAGCTGGAGATGCCAGGTCCCACCTACATCTGCCTATCAGTACAGAAACATCCAGAGTATCAGCCAGTATTTGTCATCCATTGCCAGGACTTGGCTAGAGTCCTCTACTGGATTTTTGGACCCGTCCCTGAGAATTGCCAGTCTCCATGATACCACTCTGAGTTCCTACAGGGTGGATCCTTGACTGCCATTGTAGGGGCTATGCCAAACAGGCCTCAGCTGGAGAGTTCCAGGCCCAGGCTAGATCTGCCTATCAGTGTAAGGAACATCCTGGGTCCCAGCCCTCGAAATCTTTGACTTGTATCGCCAGTCTTCTGCTGGAATCTGAACTTATAGCCCCATTTCTGGGCCCTGACTGTGGAGAGACTTCCCAGGGTGCTTGGAGCACCAAGAGCTACAGATATCAAACTTCTGACCTGCAAAAACATACCAGGGAAGAAGCTATGAGAAGATGGCCATACAATAAAACACCTAACAACAGAATGACAAGAACAACAGCACCAGAATCTACGGAATCTACACCAAATGGACCAGAAAAAAACAAAGCAGATGAAGTAGAAGAGAACGAATTAAAAATTATTGCCATAAAACATGAAGATGTGAGAAAATACCTTAAAAAATGGAAGAAAAAAAAAAACAAAGAATTGGAAAAACTGAACAAATTTCTTGAAGAGAGTACAGAAAGCCAGAAAACACAATTAAGCAAGTGAAGGAAATGTTTCAATGCTTAAAAATGGAAAAGGAGACAATAAATAAAATGTAAACCGAAGGAATGCTGGAAATGGAAAAACTGGGCAAATGATCAGGAACTACAGATGCAAGCATAAACAACAGAATTCAAGAGATGGAAGAGAGAATCTCAGGCACAGAAGATAATGTAGAGGAAATAAATTCGCCGACCAAAGAACATCATAAATCCAACAAATCCTAAACACAAAACATCCAGGAAATATGGGAAACTGTGAAAAGGCCAATCCTAAGAATAATAGGCATAGAGGAAGGTGAAGAAGCCCAGCTCAAAGGTGCCAAAAACATATTCAACAAAATCATTGAGTAAAACTTTCCCAACATGAAGAGGGACATGCCCATGAAAGTACAATGAGCACACCAAACACCAAAAAGGACTCCTCACCATATAATAATCAAAATATCTAACATACAAATAAAGAAATTACATTAAGAGCAGCGAAGGAAAAATTAAAGGTAACACATAAAGACAAACCTATGAAAATTATGCCTGACTACTCCACGGAAAGCCTCAATGTGAGAAAGTCCTGGACAGATGTTCTACAAGTATAAAGAGTCCACGGATGCCAGCCCAGGCTACTATACCCAGCAAACCTCTCAATCAGTATAGATGAAGAAAACAAGAGATTTAATGACAAAGCCAGATTTTCACAATATGTATCTACAAATTCAGCCATACAAAAAGATTTGGAAGGAAAACTCCAACCCAAGGAAGTTAACTATGCTCACAAAGATGTAGGCAAAAGATAATCCACTTCACCACAAATCAAGGGTAAAGCACTACTAATGAATTCACAATACCACTGCCAACAACAAATCTAAAACAAACAAGCATTGACAATCCATGGTCCTTACCCTCCCTCAACATTAGTGGCCTTAACTTTCTTGTAAACAGACACAGGCTAACAGAGTGGATATGAAGACAGAATCCATCTCACTCCTGCATACAAGAAATACATCTAAGTTTTAAAGACAGATATTACCTCAGGCTAAGAAAAGGTCTTCCAATCAAATGGACCCAAGAAGCAAGCAGGTGTGGCTATCCTAAAATCTAACAAGTTAGACTTCCAACCAAAATTAATCAAAAGAGATGAAAACAGTCATTCTGTATCCATCACAGGAGAAATCCATCAATACAAAGTCTCTGTTCTGAACTACTATGATCCAAATACAAAGGCAACCACATTCATAAAAGAAATGCTACTAAAACTCAAACCTCACATAAAACCTCAGTCACTTATATTGGGAGACTTCAACACACCACTGTCACCACTAGACAGGACAACCAGTCACAAACTTAACAAAGTAACAAAAGAATTAACACAAGTTTCATCTCAGTTGGGTTTAACAGACATCTATAGAATGTTCCATCCAAACAGAAAAGAATAATCTTCTTTTCTGTTCCACGTGAAACCTTCTCTAAAATTGACCAAATAGTAGGTGGCAATAACAAACCTCAACAGATACAAGAGAATTGGAATAGTCCCCTGCATCTTATATGACCAGCATGCTTTAGAAATTGGATTACAACAACAACACAAATCGCAGAAACCCTACAAACTCATGGAAACTGAACAATGTTCAATTGCACCATACCTGCATCAAAGAAGAAATAATGAAATTAAGGACATCCTAAAATTCAACAAGAATGAGGACATAACATACCCAAACTAATGGAACACTTTGAAAGCAGTGGTACCAGAGAAATGCATTGCACTATGTGCCCATATGAACATAAACATAGGATAGTCACAATAGAGAATTAACAGCGCAACTGAAAGCTTTAGAACAGAGAGAAGCAAACTCACCCTGGAGTAGTAGACACCAGAATGTAATAAATTTGAGGGCTGAAATCAATAAAACAGAAACCAGGGAAATAATGCAAAAAATCAAGATAACAAAGGGTTGATTTTTCAAGAAAATCAACAAGATAGACAAAACTTTATCCAATCTAATGAAAAATCAGAGAGAGAACATGCAAATTCACAAAATCAGAAATGAAAAGGGGGACATAAAAATGAACATGGAAAAAATCCCAGAAACATTCAGGTCATACTTTGACATACTATGACCTTTATATTTACAACAAATGTACGGTGATCAAGAAAGTATACAATATTTGGGAAAGGATAAAGGTGAGATACAGAGACAAAGACAAGAACAAAACCTGGAAAATATAATCAACTTTTTATCAAAACACCAGAGGAATCTCAGCCAGGCAAACCGAGATCTTGACCATTGTTACCCAGCTACCAATCATGCTAGTTGTTTCGATCTTAAATAAAAAGAATTCACAACTCCCTCAAAATTGATTCAGAAGAATAGTCACTCTCTTTTGCTTCTTACCCTCCAGGTACTGATATTTTTCCAAACAGAGATGCCTCATGGTTTAGAGCACTCTCTAAAATGGGGGTAATATCTTTCTATGCTTCTGCAAACTCTAATGGCTCCTTGTGGTTTAAGGCAAAACCAGCCCCACTATGCCCACATAAAAATTAATGCAGAAGAATGATTTAATTTCTGCTTCCTACCACATGTATAATGCCCCAGCATGTAGAAACTGCCCTGTCCACCCACTAAACACCATGCACACTTGAGAAAAGAGCATTTAAAAAATTCCTTTTTTCTCAGGAACTCAACTTTCCTGAAACATGTTATGGTAACTAGTGGGTGTGGAAAGTTATAAGAGTTGTGATCATGTATTGCTGAAAGATGATTCTAATGACCAATTTCCACTGGTTTATAAACTGTGTGTGACACATAAAGACAAATCTGAATGTGGAATACAATATTGATAAATTCCATAAGCAAACTTTCTGTTTTTCCCTTGGATGTTCCCAACACATACCAACATGTATCAAAAGAAACCTTGTCATTCACATTGAACACCAATATTTGTTTCCTTTTGTTTTTTTTTTGTTTATTTTGTTTTGTTTTGTGTTTTCCTTTGGTTTTTCTTTTGGTTTTCAAGGCAGGGTGTCTCTTTATGTTTGGGTGGGTGTCTCTTTATGTTTGGGACCTACCCTAAAACTCTCTTTGAAAATCATACTGGCCTCAAACTCACATAGAGCTTCTTGCCTCTCCCTCTCAAGTGCTTGAATAAAAGTTGTGTGCCACCACAGCCCAGTGTGGACACAGAGATTTCATTCACCCAAGGGACCCTATACTCAGGGAGGATAAGAGGAAATGTGCCATTGCCCAGGTCAGCACAGGGCACATGTTCCCTTCCTGTCCCTGCAGAAATGACACACTCTGAAGCTTACACACTGACCATGCTATGGGGCTGTGGATTTAATTGTATCTTCTATACGAAAGCACTTTTGTTTCATTATCACATCAGTACTTTATCAAGATTATTGATTGACATTGTCTATGGACACCAAGAAATGGTGAGTCAGACATGTATGAACCATCTACAATTGATTATAGGCTCAACACTGATATTTCCACCCAAGGAAAGCAAGAAATTGCACATGTTCCTACCTTCCCCCACCTCTTTCTGCACTGTGCATACAACAGCTTCAAAGTTCTTAAATGAACTCAATTCTTATATATTCTTGTTGTCATTTGCATTCCCAATACCAGCCAGGGTAATTGGAAAACAGTCAATAGGTAACCATTATTTACTTCTTAATGAACACTCAAAGCCTTTTCCTAAAGTAATTGTAGGAGTTTCTTTCCAGCACTAGGTAGCAAAGGCAGGAGTAGCTATGATCAATTCAAATCTCAACGACATCACACCATCAGTTACACCCAGCTCAATATAATTTCCAAATTTTATCCCAAAAATCACGTCTGTCTTCATTCACATGACATGATTCAATACACCCTGAGTATTTAAAGAAGAAAACCACTGAATCTATATTAGTTAGGACTTCTATTGCTGTGTATAAGTTCTAAGACCACCACAACAATTTTTGATGTTTTTCAAGACAGGGTTTCTCTGTGACTTTTAAGGTGGTTTGGAACTAGCTCTTGTAGAACAGCCTGGTCCTGAACTCACAGAGATCAACCTGTCTCTGCCTCCTTGGTAAAAACTCTCCCAGTCAGGGATTCCAACCCTAGTCTCGACAGTGACTATCAGGGATGAAATACGCATCACTCTGCTTGCAAGAAAGAGATCCCCCACAAATTTTATAAAGAAAACACGTAATTGGATTGGCTCACAGTGTTAGAAATTGAGTCCATTTTCATCATAGAAGGGAGGATGATTTGAAGAAGAATATGGTGCCGGCTACATCTTGATATGCAGGCCTCAGTAAGACATCTTATATACTTGCCCATATCCAAAACATAGGAAACCCCAAAACCCATGACCAGTGATATTCTTCTTCTCAAAATGCCAAAGTCACTGCAACAAAGCTCCTCCTTCTACTACTGCCATTCCCTATGATATTATAGGTGCAATCACATTCAAACCATCACAATGCAGCAATCACTGCCATTTTTTTTAATGACGGATACAGCAACTGACATACACCCTGTTTCTCCTTGCAGTGCATGCAATAAACTATTCTTTCTATTCTGGTCTGAAAGCAGCATCATGCTCCACATGCAAATCTTTTTGCTGTAAGTGCAATGGACAGTCAACTTCATGACACATATGGACAGTTTTAAAACACTAGGGTCATATTTGTTTATCTTGTTGTCATTGAGATCACTTGTAATGTAGAGGTGGATTATATTTTAAATCAAAGTGCAGTGTTACAGATTAATGATTTCCATTTATTAAATATCTTCTTAAAAGTAATTAGTAACCTCAAATTAGGTGTTTAAGATGCTTGGTCCAAAAAAAAAAAAATCCTTCTACCTCTGAGGGTAAACAGTCGCTTAATTTAATGAGGAGTTTTTAAGATGAAAGAATACATTGCCCTGGAAAGCAACATACTGGGATCAAAGCAACAATTGTCAATGAGAAATCATGTCTCAGAAAATTAATTCTAAAATGCTGGGAGTAAAGCAGTTCTAGAATTTGCCTTTCCAGTGAGAAATAACTCCATAGACTAAACTGGTTAAAAAAGAAAAAAGAAAAAAAAAAATCTCTGTAATGATAGCATGCAAACTCCATAGACTAAAGAGGTTAAAAAAAAGAAAGAAAAAAAATCTCTGTAATGATATCATGCAACCATCTCTCACTAATGTTCAAAGAGGAGAAAGCCTACAACAGATAATTTTTTTGAGACAGGGTTTCTCGGTTTCCCTGTGCTATAGCCTTAGTTGTAGTGGGGCTAGCTCTATAGAGCACACTAGTCTCAAACTCACAGATATCTGCCTGCATCTGCCATCTGAGGGCTGGGATTAAAGGCATTCATCATCACTCTCAGGCTCCTAAATCATATTTTGCATTCCACAATTGCTGGCACTTTTAAGTTCTTCCAGTGTCAGATGCCAGCTGACAAATTGAAGAATTTAAATAGGGTCAGAAAATTGCAAGTCAGGCCAGTAAGGCCATGGAAGATTTCAACAGAAAAGATAGTATCATAATGATTTCATAGTACACCCAGTGACATGAAACAGCATGTCACACTTTAATGAAAGGTTCTGACACAGATGTGCCAGAAGATGAGGAAGATAGGAAAGGCAGAACAAAGAGAAGATATAACCTGGGGCAGAGAGGTCTTGCTTAACTTATGTCTTATTCTATGTACAGTTCTTATGAAGAATTGCCACCTCTTTACTACTTCCAAGAGGAAATGGGACGAAAGGGGAGAACACTAGAAAGTCAGTAGGAGTAGGAGTTGTGTTCTCAGGATCTGAAATAACACCTACACAAAGGCCCTGGCCCTAGCAGTCCCTTATAAGCATCTTCATTGTTTTATAGGAGGATCTCTATTTTATTCTGCATATCTCAGGGCATGATGGAAAAGTCCTAAGGCAAAGCCCTTTGGTTGTTACTATGATTTTCTCTAGAAAACTGGCCCTTTCTCTGGTACAACAGGCCCTAAGGTTCACTGTGACCAAGCAATGTCCCCTGAGTAGATTCTAAAAGTGTTGTTTTGTCAAAAGGAGATGGGCCTGGGGGCTCTTTGTGATTGAGGAGTTTCTCCTTTGTCATGGTTTGGAGCCAAATATCCTGGACAATCCTAGAGATCAAATCTATATTTTAGCACCCTAACCTCTAACAGGCCTTATTAGTACACTACTCATCTTTGGGCTATTTTATAGGCAGCACTCCCTCAGCTAAATTCTATTTTGTGGGTCTCACTATCCCTACAAATAGGAAAGTATTTCATATGAACAATTCTACTCTTCCACATCACAGTTTAGTATTAGAGTGAAATCCAACACAAGAATGACATATATGGATATGTTCAGTGTCCCAAGACTATATTATCACTCTCAGGAGTCAGAGGTATGTCCATCTCTATGAATTTGGCACTAGACTGCTTTACAGAGCAACTTTCATGTCATGCTCAAATGCTATACCTAGAAAAAAGTTTTTTGCCTTCCTGGAACCAGGATGTATCCCTGGAGCATGAAAGGAATTTGGGAGCATATTTCAAATGCAGAGATACTCCCTTAGCCTACATGCAAGAGGGATGGCATAGTCCCTACTCCAAATGACTTGATAGATTTTTGACTCCTCCTGGAAGGCATCACCCTCTCTGTGCAGTAGAGACAGGAATGGGATGGGAGCCGAATTGCGAGGCATGGGAGAGAGGGACTTGGAACTGTGGTCAATATGTAAAATAAGAAAAAATAATAAGTATGTAAAAATCAATGAAAAAAGCTATATCAAAAAATCAAAATTAAATAAATATAAGTATGTGCAGAAATAAAGAAAAAGTCTTTTACAAGATATACACAAATAACTAAACATAAATCTTGTACCTAAGCATTAAATGTGTACTGCAGAAGTTGTAGAAGACACTGGAGAAATTAGGACTCTCCAGGTTTGGCTACTTGCTGTCCTGTGCACCAAAAGAACTCTGGTGCTGACTATCAATATCTTTCTACACAAAGCTCTCTGATGGAAATCAAATGCTTTCCACTGTGTGATATATTCATACCCCAACACCCAGGTATGGGGAGTTGCTAGGACCATATGGTACCTTACAGAACACTGAATGTGGCCAAAGTTTCCCACCAAGAAACCAACTCCCAGGGTTCCCTATCCCATCCTCCCCATCTGAGGATCTATCCCCTCACTCACCATGTTGTGGCTTCTGTGCTCATCCATGGTCCACTCACAATTTACTACAGTAGCACTCCCAGAACAAAAATCAATACACTGGCACTTGTTCTGCTTAAAATGAAGCCTGAAGCAAGAGTAAAAGCCTACAATGTGGCTATAGTAAGTGTCCTGCAATGCCTGTGAGTGGCAGGTTGTCCGGGTTTTGCTGACTGGCTGGTTAAGCTTGAACATGAAGAGCACTTCCTCAAGGGTGAGAGTGAGCTTAAAGACACATCACAGGGTTCCTTGGCTCTGGCTTCTACTCAAGACCCAGATGTTGTAGACACCTGTAGAGACACAAATCTCAATGTCCCTCACCCCTTTCTAAAATAGACAACCACATTGTCTTCCAGTAGTGTGTAGATCATCATCTCCCTCCTCCACACAATGTGCAGATGTTGCAGATACAATTACACAATGTAGACTGGAATGATTAACTTATTCAACAGAGGGAAGGGTGCTCAGATTATTAAAAACTTTAGAGAGATTTTAGAGCACAGCAGTTGTTTGTTCTGTGGCTTCTGGCTAAGGTCAGGGGTACTGGGTGTACATTTTATATAATAGTCACAGACACCTCAGAAAACCAAGAAAGAAAGGAAGGAGCCATATCACAAAGAAATTGATATATTTTTCTCCTGTCAGATGCTTGGGTGATAGCTCTAATGCATTTGGGAGTTTTATTCCTGAAATTCTTGTGAAATGAATAATAATAAAAAGTGTTGTCTTCATGGTAATTTGAATACTCTGGGAGAATTTGTCTGGGAAGATTACTTTTATAAGCATTGTGATGACCTGGCACAGCTTCCTCAGGGTACAGGTGAGAAAATATACAATGTTCTCTTCTTGAACAGGATTGTGTACAGGTTTCTAAATCAGTGGAGCTGATCATCCTGCCTTGAGATTGGAGAAAGACTTATTTTCTTCTTTGAGATCTGGTTCCTGTTTTCTTTTCTTTTGTTTTTTTGTTATTTTTTTTCCTACTTGTCTGCAGCCCCAGTGACAACCATGAAATAAGTGGTTTCAGTTCATCTGAACTCAGTGGGAAACTACAGAACATGTATCTCCTTTTCTGTGCTGAAATCTCTCGCTAGTAGTTAGGACAGGGAATAATCACATCATGTGATTGTGTAGTGGGCTGTGCAAGCTAGCTAGCTACCTTGTTTTCAGGAGAAAGGAGTGAGTGCAGGAAGAGAGCAGTTTTTGCTATTGGAGTCAAGGCCAGTGCAGTAGAAATGCATATGTCTGCTGACCTAGAAAAGGTATTTTCTGGGTTGGAACTCCAGGTCAGGTATCATTTGGCTGTGTCTTTAAAGACAATGCAGTCTTATAGAGGGTGCTTTTGTCACTCAGTAATCACTAATCAACCATACCCTCCTCATGACCTGTCAATCATAAAAGGTACAGGGACCTTCCTATTGCCAGATTCAGGCTTTTATCTGAGGGAGAGCTGGCACCTTTTTGTGTGTGTGCTGTTCTTCTATTACTGCTACAGGAAGTTGATTGTATAGGTTGGAAGAGCTCAGTCATTATACCATGGTAAGTGGTGGGCTGCTGTCCCCAGGATGGAAGAGTACATTGTGCAGTCTATGAGCCATGTGGTGGTTCCTGCCAACATCTGAGTGGGAACATGAAGACAGATTTTCCTTCCTGTGGGTTTTCATCAGATCCGTGAAACTCCCTGGAATCAATGATAAGACTCTGACTAAAACTTTGTGGGTTGAATCTCTTCAGGGTATTGAGAGCAGGGAGCCCTGTGTAGAAACATCTTTTTAGTGGACTTCAATGAGCTTTTTGTGCATCCTTGGAAAGACTGCAGTGCTTGGAGACATTTAAAAATTTATATTTTACCTTATGTGAAGTGATGGAAAAATTAAAATTTAGGGCTTATGGAAAGAATGGAAAAATACAAAGAACAAGAATCTCTCTTAGTAGATAAGTTCCTGATGTCAGAATACAGAGCCCACATGCTAGCTATTTTCAGGAGATAAAGGAAAAAAAAAACAAAACAAAAACAAAACAAAACCAAAACACAAACCTTGCAGGTGTGCTAATCAATGGTGATGCTCTTGAAATCAAACTTTGTACTCTATGAAATGCAGTAACCTTGAAAATCCTATGAACTGAGACTAGTGGTATGAAGCCTACCTTTCTCTTTTGTTACTAGGTGCATTAATCTTCCAATATAGTGAAGTCCTAGCATGATTGGTTCTTCCCAATTCAAAACTTTTGCTTTTGCATTTGGAAATAACTTCACTGAACATTGAGGAAACCCAGGAAATACAAAGTTTGTGGGTTCATGCCGGATTTTCTCCAGCCACCCAAGACACTTAACCTTGAAAGATTTCTACTATATCTCTTTAATGTCTGTCTGTCTGTCTGAATTTTTTTCTGGCTCAGCAGTGGATATCTCAATCTGTACACAGGTCAATAACACCTCAGTGTATACACTAAAGGGATCACACCTGGAGAATTTTGTGTACACCTCAAATTCGTATCTAGTCATGGATACATCGGAGGGTTTCACCAACCAGCTATCTGAATGTGAAGACATGGTCAAGAACTGAATCATCCTAATGGAGAGGCCACCTGTCATATATAAAATATTTGACATTACAGACCCTCCTGTGGAAATGGGAGTCAGGTCATCTGAATCTGAGAGGAGCTATTGTATGTAAGTCTCTGTGTTGGGCCCTCTGTCTCTGATGTTTATTTATGTAATGTATTTTTACATTGTCTCTCCCCTATGGATGCTACCTCAGCCAAACCTAAGATAGGACTGACTTCTTCCTTTTTCTGTGTAAAAATATAAATTATTTTGCCACATCAACTCCTAGGCCAGGCTGGGAAATTTTGGGAGTGGCTGTGAACTCCGGAGACCTGTCTATCCATGTGGGACCATGCCTAATTTCCAGCTGCCTGGTCTCTGACACCCACCACTGGCCCTCTACTGGAGTTCTTGGCATCTCTCAGAGATCTGCCTATCTCTGCAGGACCACTTTGAATTCCTGCTGGCTGGAACAGTGGCATGCATCTCAGGGCCTCTGCTAAAGAGGTCTCTGCTGGAGAGTGCAAATTCCAAGCTATCCGAGCAGAAAGGTAATGTTAAAAGATATATAGGTTCAAAGAAAAGTAGTAAATAGGTCAGAGGAAAATGTAAACTGATTGATGTGGGCTCTCATATTTACAAATATAAATTCAAGACTAGTAATATGAGTTAAAAATTTTGCCCATACCAGGTCAACTGTTTAAAAGTTCCATTTATTTCTCTCAAGAAAAATATATGTACTTATCAAAATGATCTATCTGTGTTTCCTGTTAGAAACCTGTTTATTGCAAGAATAGAGCTAAAGCAAAAATGGTTTAAAAATTTTGCTGTCCAATGCCAACAGCCCTCAGCTCAAAATTTATCTCTGATTATCCAAAAATTAGATGTCCTTTTAATGTAGATGACATTAATACTGTTTTATGTCTAAAGCTGTTAAAAATTGAAACTAGTTAAACTGTTACAATTAGTAACACTGGAAATTAACATAAACTTAACAGTCACCCAGGTAATAACGGGTTTAAAGACATAAAGGGTGCTTAAATTTGATATTAAAAAAATAAATTACAGGATGTTTAATTCTTTTATAAGAAAGTTTTTAAATGTTTAAATTCAGAAAGTTACATTGTATTTCTGCTTCTGTTACATTGTTAATGTTTGTAGTTAAATCAAAGGGCTAAAATTTAAGATCACAGGCATACACTGTATATACTAACCAAAAGTTAAGATGCTCATTTGTTATGATACAGAAGGCAATCCATCCTTGTTTTTGCTAAATTTGAAAGTGTAAGTTATTTAGATAAACTGAGTCACACAGCTGTTTTATGTTTCCATAAAAGGAGTTTCAAGTTAAAATCAGTATTTTTAAAGCTAAAACTGACAATGGAAAGGTCTACTTTTATAAAAGCTGGTAACCTAATATAAAATGTTAAGAAACACAAGTAGCCCGCCATCCTCATAGATTACCTGTTTGTTATAGTCAAACTAAGTATTAACGATTAATAACAGGAATAAACCACACTCTGTCTCCTATAGATGTTCTAAAAGTTTAAGCTTTAAACAAGTAACTGAAAACAAAGTTGTCTACTCAGATCTACTTAGGGAGACTTTTAATACTACAGAGATCTGTAGAATAAGGCATTTAAATGTTAACTAAAAAGCTGTAATAATATCAGGCAAAGAATCAGAGAACCTAACAATGACCCAAGGTCTCTAAAGACAATTATGCGACAGCATGGATTAGGTTGACACTGACCAGGGAGCAAGATGATCAAATACAATGCCTGCTGCCAGATAGGACCCAGCTCAGACTGTGTACAGGCTGCAGGGTACTGGTAAATTGTCTGCACCATCTTTGCCTAGACAAAGTAAGGTCAGACTTTTTCAAGTCCCAGTTCCACAGAGAAAGAAAAAAAAAACCCCTCTCACATTATGTACTTGTTGAGTGAAAAACTTCTCCCCTCAATGCTATAGACAATTGGTTATGGTTGGGATATAAGGAATGGTCAGTGTCATTTTTTTAATAGATTCAAAAGTTCCATAAAATATATCCTTCTCAGGTTTCTGATGCTTGGCTAACCAAAATTTTCTGAGCTTGGCAGTAAAGGCAGCACTAATATGGCTCCTAAAAAAGGAACTAAAAATATAAAGACATATAAGTCTTTTTTGAACATTTATTTATTAATTATGCATAAAGTGTTCTGCCTGCATACATGTCTGCACGCCACAAGAGGGTGCCAGGTATCATTGTAGATGTTTGAGACACAATGTAGTTGCTTTTAATTGAACTCAGGACTTCTATAAAAGAAGCCAGTACTCTTAATCTCTGAGCAATCTCTCTAGCCCAAGACATATAAGTCTTAAAGATATAAAAATAATTTACAATATAAAAATTCAGAGCTTAACATTTAATTAAGTTCTTTTAAGCTATTGAGCAGTGATTCCCAGCTGTTTTGTCACAAGCTCAAGGTTTTATGATTTATTTTGGTTGTCATCTAAGTGTAAATATGAAGGACTTTTCATTAGGCCTAAGATACCTCTCACCAATCTATATGTGGATCTCTCTTGACAGAAGAAATATGTATAAGCTTCTAACCCAAACCTGTATTTTTTGTTAGGACTTAAAGGCATAAGTACATTCCTGCTGTTTTACAGATACCCAATATCTACTTTTTCAAAATATAGATTTGGGTACACATTGGTGATGATAATATATCTAAAAAATTTATGTTCTTTTATACAACACAGTTTCTAAAGGCATCAGAGGAACAAATGTCGTAAAGCTTGGATACACTTCTTACCAGTCAAAAAGACTGCAGAAATGAACATCTTTTCTGAGGATGGAATTTTGTCCCTGGTCTTGCTCTCCATCTTGATCAATACAGAGTTCCAAATATATATACATATGTGTGTGTTTTAACTTATGTTCCCAAGTTATAACATGCCTTAGCAAATGTGTGCTTCTAGCAGATGAGCTTCAGTTACTGACTACATACTGCTCCTAAATACTGCTCTGGACTTAGTGTCATAGCTGGTGTGAATCTTAAACAGGGTCTAAAAACTAATGCCTCTCATAAATGTTCCATTTCCTGAATCCCCCATTATTTTATTTTATTTTATTGTCTAGCATTTTACCCTTTTCACGCCCAAGAAACACCGCCAAAGTAAGGAGGAAGTAGTACAAGAAAGAATACATTTCACCTTTTCCCTTGTTCAGACGATATATCAAAAGATAACTCCTATATATAGGGGACAATATGACTAATGTTTACGCCAAAAAAAAACACCAGAAGTCTTTTACCTACTGGAGGCCAAAAAATGGGCCTCTAATGTCCATAGCAAAGAGGGAATATTGTGGAAAAATTAATAACAAAAAGGTATAAAATTAGGGCTTACTGCGAGAATGAAAAAATAAAAAGAACAAGAATTTCTGCCAGTAGATAAATGCCTGACTACAGAGTATAGAGCCCACATCCTGTTCTCAGGTGAAAAAGTAAAAACAAAGAAAATCCTCCTACCTTTCATGTGTGCTCATCAATCTTGCATACACAAATGACAGACACTATTAACTCAAATCCATGATGACCTTGTAAATTAAATTTGTACTCTATGTACTCAAGCCTCCCTGTCTGTTTATCCTGTTAAAACCCCTTCACTATTTTAGGCCACTACCTTACTTTTCTGATACAGTGAGGTCCCAGCTGGTTTGATTTTTAGCAATAAAAAACTTTTGATTTTTCAGTCAGGAATCACTTTCTTGGAGGCTGAGGAAATCAGTAAGCATAATAGTAACAAGCTGCTCAAGGAGGCTTTATAGGCTACAGAACTCCACATGACAGCTATTTGAAAATAAAAACACTATTGTGTCATGGATATGCCTCTATTACATCCTAGTTACTTTTGCAGTGTTTTCTGAGCTACAAGTACGCTAAAATGCTAGACAATACCAAAAAAAAAAGGAAGGGGGATGCAGGAAATTGAACATTTATCAGAGGCATTCGTTTTTAAACCCTGATGAAGATTCACATCGGCTGTACTGGTTCACCATAAGTCCAGGGAGAGCAATATTGAGGAGCAGGCTTTAGTCAGCAACTGATTCTCATCTGCCAGAAGGACAATTTGCCTGAGACATGTTCAAAGTGGGAACAGAAGTTAAAATGTATATATTTAATTGGAACTCTTTGTTCCTTACCTTTAGTGATCAAGAAGGACAGCTAGACCAGGGAGGAAATTCCATCCTCAGAATAGCTGTACTTATCTGAAGTCCTTTTGCCCTGTAAGAAGTGGATCCAAGCTTTATGACATTTGTTCCTCTGAAGCCTATATGAACTGTGTTATATAAATGGACATAAAAGTTTTAGATATATTATCATTACCAATCTATGCTGAAATCCATATTGTAGAAAAGTAGATATTGGGTATCTGTAAAACAGCAGGCATGTACTTATGCCTTTGAGACATATATGCAGGGTGAAAAGTGCATGAATAATTAATAAATAAATGATCAAAAATGACTTTTATGTCTTTATATTTTTAAATCCTTATTTAGGAGCCATATTAAG
Organism: Phodopus roborovskii; assembly: GCF_943737965.1. Taxonomy (NCBI): domain Eukaryota; kingdom Metazoa; phylum Chordata; class Mammalia; order Rodentia; family Cricetidae; genus Phodopus; species Phodopus roborovskii. The sequence continues at coordinate 67,289 of NW_026125797.1, read as the reverse complement.
GTTGCCTAATACTGACAAGTTGACAAAGCTATGGTTAGCCCAGCCAACAATACTTTCAGATCGAAGGATATATTTAATTACCTGTCCAATTTACTAAAAAAAAAAAAAGACAGGGACCAGTCGATATACTCCTAGCCATAACCAATTTTCTGTGGCATTGAGGGCAGAAGTTCTTCACAAATTACATAATGTGAGAGAGTTGTATTTTTTGTTGATGTTTGTTTGTTTTTTTCTCTGATGTTCTTCTGTACTGTTCCTTCTTCAGCCTATTGGACATAATTTGTGTCTGGCAGACTTCTCAGCAAAGCAAGAAATATAAATATGTCCTACCTGTGTTGGCAGTTTGTCAGAACCTTTTCTCCACATCCTTCAGACTGTCTAGCAGACTATTCCATGAAGAAGCAACCATCTAGCAATGTCCATCTTGTGTCAGCAGTCACTTTCCTGTGGGTCCTTCATGTCCAGTTCATACAGCATAAATCCAAACAGTCCAGGCAAGAACAATATTTGGCACAAATGGTGGGTCTTGCCATATTGGAGGCAAACTCTAAAACTTTTCAACAAATACATATAATTGTCTTTAGAAAAATAAATGGAACTTTTAAGCAATTAACCTGGTATGGTCAACATTTTAATGCATATTACTAAATTTAAATTTATATTTGTAGGTATGAGAGCCCACAGCAAACAGTTTACATCATCCTCCAACCTTATTATGAATTTTCTTTGAACCACTATATCGTTTTACATTACCTTTAGTCTCTTTCTCTGATATTCTCAGACATCCTTAACATTGACAACTCTCTCCTTTTCTATTTTTCATTTTTCCTCTTATCAATGACTCTTACTCAGAGGTTTTATGGTTGAAGTGAATATCTTATTTATTTATTGAAATCCTGAGTGTACCTTCTTACTGTGATGACTTTCCATGAGCGTCTCTGCACGCTCTGCACTCTTAACTCTTGGCTCATTTTTCTACTTATGTGGGGTACACCAGCTCTCCTTTATTGATGCTTAATATGGATACGAAGAAACAAATAGGCTGAATCGATGTTTATTCAGGGAGAAATAACTTGCAATATAGAAATAGGAATACTAGCAGTTCCTGGTCCCAAGGATGCCTCCGGATGTACTCCTGTCCGCGTGCTGCAAACTATAGAGCTCTTTGAGCCCCCTCTTCAAACTTAGCTCCCCCAGGTTACTCCAGCTCTGGCTCCATCCCAATTGGAATAGTCTATGCCACAGGTGCAAAAAAAGTGAATATCTCACAAAAATCCCCATTTTAGTCTAAAGAAAAATTTAGGCTTGATACAAAAACTATATACAAAACAGTGAATTACAAGTGTGCTCTAAGAAAAGGAAAATTGAGGACATATAAACCTAAGACCTAACTATCTAGTACTAGGATGAAGTCAAAACAGGGATTACAATAGTGTTGTCCAAAGCTGGAAAGCTCAAGTCTACTAAGAAATATATCTGACTAGGAAGAGAGAATAATACTTGTGATAAATTAATATTGAACCTCACCAAAGACCTGAGAAGTAAAATAACAATACCAGGGTAGGCAGGAACTGTGGGTGGCCAACTTCAAAAGGTGAAGCAATGACAGAAACAGCTACCTGGATTGTCAAGGTCACACGTCAAGGTTGGTATAACCAGGTTTGCTAAGGCCTAAAGTACCTGACAGACCACAATAAAAGCAAGGATGTAAAAAGTCTGTCTTACCCTGACTTGGCAGGGTTCAGCAGTCTACAGTCTTCTAATGACTGAAATCTACTCAGCATTCTTTCTTTGAGTATCTCATCTTGAACCACAAAACTTTCTAGAGACTTCATTGAATCAGTATGTCTCTTGCTTTCTACAACTACAAATGATTCCATATTTTTAATATTTTCATTCTTAGATATTATCTGAATGGCATGTAAACTGCCTTCCAGAAACAATGTTCTATCTGATAGCTTTCCATTATCCTCAGACATGGAACGGATTCTGCTAGTCTTTCCGTCGGATGTTCCAGTTGTTTAACCTTATTAGCAGCTTCGTTCACTCAGGAATTAGCAGTTTGTGACAGCATGTTAATGCAGTGCATTGTTTCTGTTTTGGTTATTGAAGCATTTGACATAGAACAAATTGTGTTTTCTACTTGGTCATTTTTATGTTCCATGTTTTCTATTCTAGATGCCAGCTCTCAATTTGCATCTCTAATATTCTGAATCTTTTTCTCATCAGGTTCATACCCATTGCCTTTACAAAAAAAAAAAAATAATAATGCATATATTGGTTAAGCCATGATTTTCTTCTGTTAAAATACCTTCTACATATGAAGTAAAGTAATTTCTAAAGTCTTGCATCATAAGATTATCCATCCTAGGTTTGGAACAATCGATCTATACATTTTATCGTCTAAAATTGCGAAGAATATTGCATTTACCTTAGGTGTAATTCTGCTGTCCTTGAACTTTGACAGGTTTAGTTATTGCACTCAGCTTGTGGTGGTAATGCCTGTAGTTTCCCCACCAAATCGCATCTGGCAGCAGACAATTCGTCTGATGTTGGTCCCTGAAGAATAGCTCTTAACAAACTAAGGCAAGCAAAATTTTGTTAAATGAATGAGTGAAAGGAGCCTTGAGCAAATTTTGGGGACCCAGGACTAACAGGTGTTGCCTCTTACTGGCACATTTGAGCTGCAGGAAACACACCAGCTGGACAGGCGCCATGTGTGCCACAGCTGCAAATGCAAAGTGGGTAATTGGCAAAAGATAAGAAGCAGTATGAGCTTTCTCAGGGCTGAGGTGGGGGGGTAAAGTTGTAGGACAGCGGCAAATGTCCCTCAAGCTGTGGTATGGCCACCTGGTTATGCAAGGAACCCTGCCCATTCTGGGATGGTGTGGGAAGCGAGCAGTGTCTGCTGCCTTGGTGAAAACCAGGTTCGGTAAAAATCCAGATTCTGCTTCTGACACCAGATATTGATGTTCGGTAAGGATGAGGAGAAAAAAAATAGGCTGAATAGATGATTATTCAGGGAGAAATAACTTACAACATAGACATATGAACTCCAGCAGGTTCCTGGTCCCAGGAAGCTGTGCCTGTGCTGCAGGCAAGAGATCTCTCCCAGTATCCTCCTCAAAATTAGTTCCCCCGGGTCACATCCAGCACTGTCTCCACCCCCCAATGGGCGTGGTCTATGCTGCAGGCAGGGACAAGGTAATTATCTCACTACAAATACTGAATGTTCCATTTAATTCATATGCCAAACTTTAGTCAACCAATGGTGGGGCAATGGTAGAGGTGTTCTATTAATATGTCTAAAGAGCAAATAAGAATTGCTTCCACCTAATACTAAAGACACTCCATAACTGCACATATGTAATTGGGATGAGGGGATGGAAAGGGAGGGTCATTAGAGTGCTTGTGAGAGGGCAGAGAGGGTAAAACGGAGGGATGGAGTGAAGGTGGTTGGGAGGGATGGAGGGGGAACTGGGATCAATGTGTACAATAATAAATTAAATTTAAAAAATGCTTTGACACCAAAATTTAAGTTCAAGTACAAGTTACTGGGGAAAAGGATTTCTATTTTTGTTTCCACAGAAAATGAAAAGATGTGGATTCCTTCCAGACTAATGTGGTTTGATCAAGCCAGACCACCTGAAACAGAATACCAGGTGATCCTACATTCAAAACAGCTGGACAAAGCAGCCTGACAGACTACAGCCAAGATTTCTGACTCTTCTTCGAATTCCTCATGACAGCGCCCCTTACCAGCAGGAAGTAGTTTGGAAAGAACAACGCCCAAATATTGTCTATAAATGTTTGTTTTCATTTAAATGGACTTAGTTATATAAAATAAAAAAAAGATGAAAGAAACAAACCAAGGTAAGAATGGGCATTCATAACTAAGAAAATAAAACAAAAACAAAAAAGAATAAAGTCAAGTATGATATCTAATATGTTCACAAAATTATTTACATGATGTAGGTTTCCTCTTCCATGCTTTCTTCCCTATTACCTGATATCAAGATGATAAAACAGGATTTAAAATACGTACAGGTTTAGAAATGTCATGGACAAAATTGTGGCAAGTTCTTTGCCATGACCTATGTCAGTTTTCTGAGAATATACTGTAGTTCCTCCTACAGGAATACTCAAGGGTGTAACCTTCTTGTGAGAAACCATGAACAATCACATACTCACACACTGACATCACATAATTAAAATTTAATCAAATCTCTAAACAGATTTCCATATTTGAATATTTTTCTCCAATGAGTACTCAATCCTGTAACCATTGTGTTCAGGGTCTTAAAGTATTCAAAGTTTTCCTCCAATAATAATTATTTCATGTAAAAGAAAGTAAGCATGAAGGATTGGGCTTACAGATAGCAATCCATCTGAATGAGGTTTTTATGTAAATAAAGTCAAGTGTTACCATGAAACATGGTTCCCTTACCAGTGAAGTTCCAGGACTTTTTTCCACATGAGTTTGCAAGTGACAACAAAACAGAGGCATTGTAGTGCTTAATCTGATTTTTCACATGTGTCAGATATTTTTCTCTCCAGAAAACTACGTAAGTCAATGTGTGTTGAATGAAGATCATACCACATCCTTTCTAGGTAGATTCCTTCCCATAAGGGTTTTCTTAGGCTCACAAAGATTATTGGGATAAGCAAAGTGCACAGCATTACAACAATGGGTACATGTATAGTGTTTTTATGCACTATGATTTATTTCTTTGATTATAAACACTAATGATACATAGAGAGGCTTTACCACATGGGATACATTCATTATATTGCAAGTATAAATTCTTTTATGACATAAGATATTGCTGGGATATGCAAAGGCTTTATCACATTCATGGCATCCATAAGGTTTCTCTACATTATGTGTTCTTATATGACTTTTAGGCACATCATATGTTGTGAAGGCTTTACTACATTGACTACATTGTTAGGGTATCTCTCCAGTATGTGTACGTTTATGACATACCAGATTGTTGTGTTGTGAAAAAGCTTTACCCCATTGATTACATCCATAAGGTTTCTCTCCATATGTGTTCTATGATGAGACTCGAGATTACTGGCATATGAAAACGCTCTACCACATTGATTACATATATAGGGTTTCTCTCCAGTATGTGTTCTGTCTTTTACGATGACCATTACTTGCAAATGCCCTACCACATTGATTACATGCATAGGGTTTCTCCCCAGTATGTGTTCTATGATGAGATTTGAAAGTACTGTCATGTGAACATGCCCTAACACATTGATTACATACATAGGGTTTCTCTCCAGTATGTGTTCTTTGATGAGACTGGAGATTCCTGGCACGTGAAAACGCTCTACCTCATTGATTACATACATAATTTTTCTCTCCAGTATGTGTTCTATGATGACATTGTAGCGTAGTAACTTGTGAAAATGCCCTACCACATTGGTTACATACATAGGGTTTCTCTCCAATATGTGTTCTTTTGTGACATACTATATAACTGTATTGTGAAAAACATTTGCCACATAGATTATAGTCTTGTGTTTTCCCTCCAGTATATGTTCTAAGATGTCTTTTAAGCATAGTATGTCTTGCAAATGTTTTACCACATTGACTATATTCATAGGTGTTTTTTACTATGTGTGCTCTGTCACTGAGAAGAAGGAAATTGTGATATGCAAAGACTTCACCACACTCTAGACTTCTATACTGTTTCTCTCCAGTATGAATTTTTTTCAAGCCATTGAAGATGCCTGTAACCCACAAAGTTTTTCACACATTCATTGTGTATATTCACAGGATTCACTCCCTTATGGCTTCTTTGATTCCTCAAAGATCATTAGCATATGTAAAACTTTACCACATGCATGATACTAAAGAAAGTTAGTACATGTATAAAATAAAGTTGTAATTGGCCTAATTGTAAACAAGAATCAGATCTTGAGTTATATATTCATAATGCTTCTCTAATGTGGTATTGTTTTGTTTTCATGGAAGATACCTGTGGATTCAGAGTAAGAGCTTTATTTCATGGCCCTCAATTATGTCATCTATTTACATAAAATCTCCCATATAATTGAAAGAATTGAAATCACTCAGAGCTTTGCCATATTTATACTATTTATCAGTTTTTCCTTTATAGAAATCATATTACATTGGCTAAATATACCAGTGCAAATGGAAGCATTCACACATTCCAACGGTCATATGGATTTGCTACAGTGTAAATAGATGGTATCTTTCAGATGACTTAGGAATACTGATAAAGTTGAAAGTTGTTTCACACTCAACACATATCCTCAAAGAGGGGACTACTAAATATCTTTCATTTCTTCTCACTGTCCTAAGAGAGGTACGGTGCTTCTTTACACATTCTAAATTCACATGGCTTGTATTTAGAGTAAACTAAATACTTTCCTCCCCCCCTACATTTTCTAATACGGAATGTCTCTGTGTAATTCTAGCTATCTTGGAACTCACTTTGCAGACTGGGGTGATCACAAACTTAAGGGATCCACCTTGCTCTTGATCATGAATGTTGGGATTAAAGGTATTGGCCACAACTACATGGCTCTACATATGATATGCTTATGAAACTAAGAAAACAGATAAAAGGTTTCCACATATCATTCACACTTTGACTATCTTTAAATCAAATTTAAGGTTTCTCCGTAACAACCTTCTTGACACTCATAAACTGACCCTTTCAATATCCATAGCAAAGTCACAAATAGATAAGAAATGCCTGCCTAACTATAGACTTATTTCTTAGGAGGTCTTGGACTTATACTTGTCACCTATTGAACATGTATACTGTTTAAAATGTCTGAATAGAATGAAACTAAACAGACTGGCATATCTACAGAATAGATATCCGGGTACTATAATTCAAAGGGTGATATATGTTACGACATAGTTTCCTTCTCATTTTACACAAATGCCTTGCAAACACAGAAGAGCTACCTTTCACTGAGGTACAGGGTTTTGTGAGAAAATGACAATCATCACTGTACTTTAAACTACACTTATTTTCACTGTTGCTCTTCTTAATCTTTTTAATTTTTTAAGTGTGACTCTTCAAGAAAATTTCCAGGATATATTAAAATATCTGTAGAGCCAAATTTGCATAAACATGCACATGAAAATTTACCTTCTGTGTCTTCTAGACGCTTGACAATGATCCTTCGTATTATGGTTATCCCAAATGTAGCCTGAAATAACAGAAAATATAAGATGTATTCTTGCAAATTGTACAAAATTTAAGTAATAACTTCAATGAACCTTAGAACCATGCCTCACTCACCCAATTTTCCCTTTTCTTAATCAAATTACAGAATAGTATCAATAATCAAGAAACAGTTGGTCCCTTATTTTAAAACATGAAAGAAAATTCAGTCTTACCTGTAACAGTAAGGTTCCTGTAGGTGTCCAGCATCACATTTTTGTAGAGATACTTCTGAGAAGGATTAGGAAAGCCCACTCTTCCTCAGCGAAGTGGATGTGCACATCGTCATAGGTCACTGCATCCTAAAATAACACAAAGAAGTATAATTCTCACATTGTAAATGTAAACGTCTTTGACAATATAGTCATATAATCCTTGGTGCTTCCCTTACTTATTTTACACATGTACATTAGGATGCATTCACCCAGTCACATTAGAAGTAAACTGAATTAGAGGTCCACATGCACCATTTCTTTGGCCATTTAAGTAGCATATACCCTGAGAAAGAAATCCCAATAAACAGACATAAAGGGAGAGGCAAGCTACCAGAACAATACTACTGAGAACACATCAGAAATAAATTGTATGATAGGGAGAGTCTATCATAGAAATAACCCAGGTCCTGGAACCAACTTCTGTCTTTGTTAGGTTTTCATTGCTGTGTAAAGACACAGCAGGGCCAGGGCAACACTTACAAGGAAAATATTTAATTGAAGTGACACACTTAAAATTTCAGAGGTTCTGTTATGGCAGTGGACATGTCAGCATGGAGGCTGCTGCAGTCCTAGAGGTTAGAGTCCTTACAGCATGACTCAGAGGTAACAGGGCATTGTCTGACACACTGTGCATCATTCTGAGAATAAGAAACATCAATGCCTGACTCTACCGTGATATGCTTCCTCTAACAGGGAAAGCCCTCTCCAACAAGGACACACCACACCTACTATAACTAGTGGGAACTCACAGAGTATGGAGTGACAGCTAGGGCACCTTCAAGGCATTAAACTGGACCCTTTGAATGTGGTTGACACTTAGGTGACCTGATCTGTTAGGTGGCCCCTTGCAGTGAAACCAGTACCCAACCCAGTTGCTTGAACAGTGTTTTTGGAGCTCACACCTTATAGAGGGATACCTTTCTCAGTTGAGATAAAAGATAGAGAGGCTTGGTTCTTCGTCAGATTTGTATGCTGGACTTTGTTGACTCCTGAATGAGGGCCTTACCCTCTCTGACTGTTAAAAGTTGCAAGGAAGCGAGAGTAGTTGGGGAAGAAGAGTGGGGAGGAGGGATTGGTATGCAAAATGAAAACAAATTAAAAAAAATTAAAAGAGAAACAAATTTTATTAGAATCATCCACAAAAAGTGACTGGTTTTGCTCTCATTGTTGCTTGGTAATGGTGGAAAATCTTAGCCTAATATTTCCTAGGCTCTGCCCCCTAGCAGTGAGAAGGCAAAGGTCATTCTTGACTGTTTACAACAAGGTGGTTTATCGACAGCACCTGTGAGTGAATGAGAATAGGAAATAAACCTTGTCACACTACCCAGAAGCCCTAGCGAAGGCAGACTTCCTGGGCTAACACCAGGCTTGAATAGTTCAAATTGATTGGTCTGCACTGGATGCTATGAGATAATTGGTTTGTAATGTGTGGGCTTTTTTTGTAACCCTATAAAAGCTGTATGAACCCTGTACCCAGGGTTCCCAGTCCTCTACCCCACATGGAGTATGGCTGTGGACCCCATTGCACTGGAATATAAAAGACCTCATGCTTTTTCATCAAGACCGCTTCTTATGAGTGATTTGGGGGGACTACCTTTCCTGAGTTGGGGTGTGAGGGTCCACTCCCTCAGCGGGTCTTTCAGCTTCAGTAACAATTATTTTGAAAACAAATTCGTTCCCAGTTTTTATATATTTGGATTGTGTGTGAAAGATGTTTCCCATGTGTAATTATTACATACCATAGTAGAGATTGTCAGATACCCTGCATCTGGAAGTGACATTGTATTGAGCCTAGAATTTTGGGTTTTGGAATCTTACTCAGGTCATCCCCAAGTAGAATATGTGCTGAGCAAAACAGTAAATGTGATTTACAGATTGAAAACAACAAGAATAAAACAGAGTACATAAATAAAAATTAAACTATAATCATTGAGAACACGATGCATTAGTATGCATATTCTGTATAAGAAAAATTTGCAACATGACTCAAATACAGTGCAAACTAAATTTCTAACACCCTATAAAATGATATCTGATTACAAAGATTCATGCAAATGGGAACCAGTTAGAATCCCAATAGGATTATGAAAACCATATAGTACATATATTGATACAGCATGGCTTCTACACCTACAACAACCATGCAGTGATCTAGAGGTGTAAAATATTAGGGAAAGAACAAAGAGGAAGAAGAGAAAAAAAATAAGAGGGGTAAACACCATCAACTTTGTGTCAAAAAATAAAAAACAAGAAAAATTCATCCACGTAACCTGAGATTTTTGTGTAATGTTACCCAGCTACCGATGACTCTATGTGTTCAGAACTTATACACACAGACTCTTACAAAATTAACTCAAAAGGATGCCTAAACTGTTCTGCTTCTTACCCTGCAGTGACTGATATTTGTTTCAAAGAGAGACACCACATGGTCTAGATTTCTCTATGCAAATGGGGGTAATATTCTGCCATCGTTCAGAGAATTATATTTTAATTTAGTGAGCAATGTTACAAATTAATGAGTTCTGTTTATTAAACATATCCATAGAAATAATTGGTATCCAAAAATAAAGTTTTTAAGAAGCTTGGTCCCAAAAATTCCACTGAGGGCATCCAATCATGTAGTTTAAGCAGGGATAATCAAGGACATAAGGACATTGCCATAGACTTAAGAAATAAGTAAATAAATATGTCTGTATAGACAAATTGTGTTCATTTTTGGTAATGATCAAAAAGGAAAGAACCTACAACAGATGGTTATTTTTGTTGTCATTGTTTTTTTTTTTTTTTTTTTTTTTTGAGACAGAGTTTATTGGTGCAATAATAAATAGCCTTAGTTGTTTTAGGAGACAGATACTGCATGTCGGGCCAGTAAGGCAATGTAAGCTTTCAACAGAAAAGATAGCACCATAATATTTCATAGTACAGGAGTAACTTCGAACAGCAGATCTGGAGGGAGAAGTGTTATAAGATGAGAAAAGTAGGGAAGACAGAACAAAGAAATGATTAAAGCTGGTGCAGGGAGTTATTGGTTAATCCATGTGTTATTCTAAGTAAGCTTCTCATGAGGAATAGCTTCTTGTATACTACATCTATGGGAAAATGGAAGCAAACGATAGACTTCTAAAAAGTCAGCAGGATTTACCATTCGATAGGACAACCTCAGAAGGCTACTCAAGCAGTGGAGTACAGGGGGAAAAACAGGCAATCCCATTAACATTACTGACTAAGGCCACAGTGTCCATGGGCCTAATAAGCATAGCTCCATGTGGTTTCAATAGAGCACACCATGGATTTTTCAAACCTTTTCTCTCAGACTGTACATCCAAAACCACAAAAAATATCAGCCCTATTACATAGTCCACAATAGTTCACCCAGACACGTTTTGGCTGAATACTTTAACTATAGCAATTTGTATTCATGATAAGGTCTCTCCTCTATCCAGATTCTTGATAGCCCTCATCTGGGGATTCCAAGAAACTGCCCACCAGGAAAATTATGGATTATGTAGGAATGATTAACTGATTCCACATTGCTCACCTCAACTATCATTGAAGGAGGAAATCTCAGCTTATATCCTTCCTCTCCCATTCTGCATTATGACTCCACTAGTATCCAAGTGGGTCATGAACTCAATCCTTGCACAAATCTCTCTTCATATATAAGTCCCCACACTAATCAGAGGTCTTGGGAGTTCACTAATTTTCTGGTCTATTTTCCTTCTCACTTACCAGTCAAGGGACAGGCAGGAAGGAAGTGTAGATTTTTCTTCCCAGCACTGTACGTGAGAAGCAGGATTGGGAGTTCAAAACAGCATAAGACAACCCATAGATAAAAAAATTTTGCTCTACTCAGAAATCAATAATAAACATCACTTGACAAAAGGAATGGAATAAATAAAATCTAAGAAACATAGGAGAGCAGCAGCACAGAGATACAAGCAGTAATGTGTTTAAAGAACATATTTTAAAAGATGCCAATAGCTGGGTGGTGGTGGCACATGCATTTAACGCTAGTGTTCAGGAGGCAGATGGAAGCCTATCTCTGTGAGTTCAAGACGAGCATGGTATACAAGATATAGTAGTGGTACAAGCAGCAGAGTCACAAAAAAATGGGGTCTCAAAAAATAAATAAATATTAAAAAGAAAAAAGCTAGAAAAACAGATACCATCATTGGCTAGAGTCCTCACTTGAAGAATGCCAGGCCCCAGCTAGATCCACATATCATTGCCACCATCCTGAGTCCTTGGTGCTGGATGCTTGCCCCCCATTGCTGGGCCTCTGCTAGAGAGGATTCAGAAGGAGAGTGCCAGGCCCTGGCTAGATCTGCCTATCCATACAGGAACCACTTGAAACTCTGTGCACCAGGATTTATGACCCCCATTGCCAGGATTCTGCTAGAGTGAGTCTGGGAAAAATTTGTGTGAAATTCCCCCCACACCCTAACCTGGAATTTCCCTGGGTTGGCTCCATATCATGCTCTGCCTGTGGCATGTCCACAGCTCAAAAACCCATAGGAAATAGATAACCTAACTTCAAAAGAATCCAAGGGGAAAGCAGAGTAAATATATACACAAAACCACTGCCAACATCAAATCATAAACAAAAATGATTAACCAACAATGTCCCTTACTTTCCCTCAATGTTAATGGTTTTATCTCACTAATAAATAGAGAAAGCCTAACAGAATGAATACGGAAACAGAATCCATCCTTCTGCTGCACACAAGAAACAAATCTAAGCTTCAAAGATAGATGTTACTCAGGGTAAAGGGCTTGGAAAAGATCTTCCAATCAACTGGACCCAAGAAGCAAGCAGGTTTGGCTACCTTAATACCTAACAAATTAGACTTCAAACCAAAATCAATAAAAAGAGATGAAAAAAAGTCATTTTGTATTCATCACAGGAGAAATCCTAAGCATAAAACCTCAATTCTGAACCTCTATGCCCCAAATATAAACACAACCACATTCGTAAAAGCAATGGTATTAAAACTCAAACCTCACATAAAACCACACACACTTAGAGTGGGAGACTTCAACACCCCACTCTCACCACTAGACAGGACCACAAGTCAGAAACTTTACAAAGAAACAAAAGAACTAACAGAAGTTATGTCTCAATTGTTTTTCACAGACACCTATTGAACGTTCCATCCAAACAAAAAAGAATATAACTTCTTCTCTCCTCCACATGGAACATTCTCTGAAATTGACCATATACTAGGCAACATAAAAATCCTCACCCGATACAAAAACATTTTAATATTACCCTGTATTTTATCAGACCAACATGCTTTATAATTGGAATTCAATTAATACAACAACAAATCACAGAATCCCTACATACTCATGGAAACTGAATAATGCTCAATTTCAACATACTTGGGTCTAAGAAGAAATAAAGAAATTAAGGAATTCCTAAAATTCAATGAGGTTGTGGATACAACATACATGAATTTATGGGACACCTTGAAATCACTGCTAAGGAGGAAGTTGATTGCAATCAGTTCCCATATGAAGAAAATGGATGAGAGACACATTAGAGAATTAACAATACAACTGAAAACCTTAGGACACAAATGAAGCAAACTTAAACCCCATTATCAATTTTTGGGCTGAAAAGTATAAAGTAGAAAGCAGGAATACGATACAAAAAAAAAAAAAAAAAAAAAAAAAAAACAATGCAATAACGAGTTGCTTTTTTTTTTTTTTTTCAGAAAATTAACAAGGGAGACAAACCTTTATCCAAACTAAACAAAAAGCAAAGAGAGAAAATGGAAATTAACAAAATCAGAACCAAAAAGGGGTACAGAACAGTAGACACTGAGGAAATCCAGGCAATTTTCATGTTATATTTTGAAAACTTATACTACACAAAATTTGAAAATTCAAAGGATATGAACAAATTTCTGGATAACTCTTACTTAACAAAATGAAATCAAGACTAGACAAGCAACTTATATTGACCTATAGCAACTAACAAAGTAGGAGCAATCATAGAAAGCCTTCCAACATAAAAAAATCCCAGAGCCAGATGTCTTCTTCAGTGAAGAATTCTACAGAAAATTCATGGAAGAGCTAATATTAATACTCTTGAAACTGTTCCACACAATAGAAACAGAATTTTCATTACAAAACACTTATTTGAGGCTACAATCAACTTGATACCCATTCACTCAAAGACACAACTAAGAGAAAATTACAGAACAATATCCCTCCTGCACATTGATGCAAAAGTACTCAAGAAAATATGGGAAAACAGAATCCAGGTATGTATCAGAAAAATCATCTACTATGATCAAGTAGACTTCATCCTTGGGTAGCAGGGATGGCTTCACATATGGACATATTTCAAATATACCACTATATAAGCAAATTAAAAGTGAAAAATCACATGCTCATCTCTCTAGATGTAGAAAAACCTTTGATAAAATTAAACATCCTACCATGTTAAAGGTCTTGTAGAGATCAGGGATAACAGGAATTTATATAAACATAATAAAAGCAATATGTAGTAAACACAGAGAAAATATCAAGCTGAATGTTGAGAAGCTTAAGGCAATTCCTCTAAAATCAGTACAAAGACTAGGCTGCCCTCTGTCTCCATATATCTTCATTATTGTATTTGAAGTGCTAGGTAAAGAAATAAGACAAGAAAAGGATATCAAGAGGATACAAATTGAGAGGAAGAACTCAATCTTTCTCTATTTTCAGAAGATATGATAGTTTACATAAGCAACCAGAAAACTCTACCATGGTACTCCTACAGCTGAAAAACACATTCAGCAATGTATAAGCATAGAAGATAAACTAAAAAAAAATTGTAGCCATTCTATATTCAGACAACAAAGGGGCTAATAAAGAAATCAGAGAAACATCACCCTGTACAATAGCCACAAACAACATAAACAACCTTGGGGTAACACTTATCAAACAAGTGAAAGACCTATATAATAGTAATTTGTGTATTTACAAAATGAAATTAAAGAAAACACCAGAAAATGTAAAGATCTCCCAATCTCATGGATAGGTAGAATAAACATAGTAAAAATGGCAACTTTCTCAATGGCAATCTACAGATTCAATTCAAAATCTATTAAAATGCCAGCACAATTCTTCACTGACCTTGAAAAGATAATAATCAATTTTATATTGAAAAACAAAAAAAAAGAATAGCCAAAACAACCTGTATAATAAAGGAACTTCACGAGGCATCATCATCACTGACTTTAAGATCTACTACAGAGCTATAGTTCTGAAAAGAGCCTTGTATTATCACAAAGATAGACAAGTAGCTCAGTGAAATTTAATAGAAAATCTTGGTATTATCCCACACACATATGAGCACCTGACTTTTGACAAAACAGCTAAAAGTGTACAATGGGATAAGGAAAGCATCTTCAAAAAGTGGTGCTGGTACAAATGGAAGATGGTATATAGAAGAATGAAGATAGATCTATGTCTATAGCCATGTACAAAACACAAGTACAAATGGATCCCTCCATGAATCCATCCACACTGAACCTCTTAGGAAAAAAAAAAACATTAGAGGTACTCTTGAACTAATTGGTACAGGAGACTGTTTCCTGACAATAACTCCAGAAGCATAGACACTGAGATCAACAAATAATGAATGGGACCTATGGAAACTTAGAAGTTTCTCTAAGGCAAAGAACACAGTGGACAAGACCCAATGGCAACCTACAGACTGGGAAAAGATTTTCACCAATCTTACATCCGACAAAGGGCTGATCTCCAAAATATACAAAGAACTCAAGAAACTAGTCAACAAAACACCAAATAATTCTATGAAATGGGGTATAGAACTGAATAGAGAACTCTAAATAGGGGGAATGATGAAATACACTTAAGAAAGTGTTCAATATCTTTGGCTAACAAGGAAATACAAATTAAAACAACTTTAAGATACCATCTTACAGCTGTCAGAATGACTAAAATTGGAAACAGCAATGACAACTTATGCTTTGCAGGTTGATCTGTAAACTTGAAGAGCCATTTTCAGACTAGCATGGCTGTTCCTCAGGATAATGGGAATCAGTCTACCACAGGACCCAGTAACCTAACTCTTATGCACATACCCAAATGATCCACATCCATGGAACCAAGAATTTTCCTCACATATATGCATAACAATATTATTTATAATAGCAAGAACATGGAGGCAACTTATATGCCCCTCAACTGAAGTATGTATAAAGGAGATGCGCCACATTTACACAATGGAATACTACTCTGTGTGTGTGGGTGACAACAAAATCTTGAATCTCACAGACAAGTGGATGGAACTTGAAGAAACCATCCTGTATGAGGTAACCCAGTCACAGAAAGATAAACATGTTATGTATTCATTCATATGTGGATTGTAGACATTGTGCAAAAGATAACCACTGTACAAATCACACTGCCAGAGAAACTAGGATACAAGGAGTATTCTAAGAGTTTCTTATAAGGTCATTCACAGAAGCAGGAAGGGACACGGTCCCCAGAGCATATGGGATTTGGGGGGTAGTGAGTGGAGAGTGAACTAGCAAAAGGAAAGAAATAGGAGAGTAAAGAACATTGGACTAGGAAGATTTGGTCAGAAAAGGAATGGACTTGAGAAGAGATGAGAAGAGAAGATAATAGAAGAGGATAGCTAGGAGAGGACAAGAGAGGTAGGACAATAAAAATGGGAGCCATTATAGGTTAGAAGAGGAAACTGAACCTAGAGAAATGTCCAGAGTCCTACAAGGGTGACCCCAACAATTTGTGCAACAGTGTAATGGCTACCATAAATTCCCTTCCCTGACAATGAGATCAACGACTAACTTATCCACCATCATGGAGCCCTCATCTAGTAGCTGATGGAAACAGAAGCATACATGCACAACTAAACACTGAGCCAAACTGGAATTCGGATGCAGAGAGGGAGGACAAGGCCACATTGCAGAAACACATAGACACAGCTGACCTGAACAAGGAGGAGCTAATGGGGCTCCAGACTTATAGCTGGGAATCCAACATGTGACTGACACAGACCCCTGTGTAGTGAGATAGTCCTTCTGTTGCACTGAACACGCCCATTGGGGGTGGAGCCATGAGCGGAAGTGACCTGTGGAAGGAAGTCGGAGGGAGAGCCGGTAAAAGCTCTCTTGCTGGTGTGACTTGGACAGGAAATGATTGGGTTGAATTTCATGGTGTTTATCTGTGTAGTTTGTAAGTTATTTCTCCCTAAATAAACATCTATTCGGCCTATTTGTTTATACTGATCCTTATTTAACAACAATATCTGGTGTCAGAAGTGGGATTTTATTTAGACAGAAAAGTGACTGCAGATGCAAGATGGACATTGCTATAGAGTTCGTGCTTCATGGAAGAGTCTGCCAGACAGTCTGCAGGACACAGAGGAAAATGACTGACAAACTGCCAATACAAGAAGACAGTTTAAAGTTTCCTGCTTTGCTGAAGAGTCTGTGAGACACACGATGGCCTATGGGCTGAAGATGAAAGATTACAAAAGACCTTTGGGTGACCAGGCAGTGAGTTGTCTCTGTCATTTCTAGAGCTTATATGTTATCCTTCTGTGGTCTTTGAAGGAGTTGAAGACAGATAGTTATGGTTATAGTTTCCTTAGTTAGGATTAAAGATAAGTTACACATAGGGCTTTAGACTCACAAAGACAGAATAGATGATGGAATATTTTCTTAAATCTTACTAAATGTTAATGGACTAAATATTGTCAACTGTGATTCTTGTTTGATAATTGTTATGTTATATATTTTCTATGTTAAGTTTAAAACCCTTCTTTTTATTTAGATAGAAAAGAGGAGATGATGGGAGTCATTCTGTATATATTTCTCATACTGGTTAATAAATAAAGTACTGTTGGCCAATAGGAAAGGAAGATAGGAGGGACTAGGAGACAAGGAGGAAATTGGAAGTAGTAAGGAGGAGTCAGGATGGAAAGCCTGGAGAGAATAGAACCGCCAGCCACCTCTCCCTGGTAAAACCACATGGAAATACATAGAAATGGGTTAATAATTAAGATAGAGCTAGCCAATAAGAAACTAGCACCTGGCAAACAGCATAATATCAAATACAGAATCTCTGTGCGTTATTTGGGGCTGGTGGCATGGCAGCAGGACAAGACCAGGCGGCGGGCAGAAAAACTGTACTCCTTACAAATGGCGCCCACGTGGCTAGTAAGAACTTCCACTTAAAATTTAACAAAAGCTTAAAAATGTTTTTAGAAACAAAAGAACAGAGACCAGTAAGGTTTCTTGGTAGCAGCATTTTTCTCGGTTGAACTCTGCTTTGGAAGAGACAAACAGGTATTTGTGCCGCTCCTTAAAGGGAAGATTCCTGACTCAGCATAAGCGGCAAAAAACCGCACAGCTCTTAAGAAGTACTGCTAACAATTTACTGGTGTGTACGAGAGCTTGCAATGGCAGTGACCACATCTCCAAGACGGCAGCATGCAGACTAAGGCAGTCAGCACAGTTCTCACTGCTGGCAGTAAAATACTCACCACCATCTTTGATAACAAAGACTTTCATTTTAACAATGCTTTTGTTTAACAGATAAAGACTCATGGCCAAAAAAAAGATAAAGATTTACAGTAAAGAAAGATTCATATTAAGAAAAACCTCTAAAGGTTTAAAGTGTTTTAAAATAAAGGCAGGCTTGGGAAAAAATGGTTTTTAAGAGACAAAGAGGAACTGGGTGTGGTGGCACACACCTTTAATCCCAACACTTGGGAGACAGAAGCAAGCAGATCTCTGTGATTTCAAAGTAAACCTGGTATGCAGAGTGAATTCCAGGACAGATAAGAGTTACACAGAGAAAACCTGCCTCAAAAAATAAAAAGTAAAAGAAACGGAGTAATAATAAAGCCACGTAAAGATGAAAAGCTCATAGAGAATCTGGATACTGTATGGTATTACATTGTCTTTGCATTGTTTGACTGCTGAGGAAACAATAACTGTTAAATGAAATACTGGTGGATTAATTCAATTTATATGTTTTAAAAATGCTTTGACTCAAAAACTTAAGTTCAAGGACAAGTTACTGGGAAAAAGGATTTCTATTTTTGTTTCCACAGAAAATAAAAAACTGTGGATTCCTTACAGACTAATGTGGTTTGATCAAGCCAGACCCCCTGAAACAGAGTTTCTGGTGATCCAACATTCAAAACAGCTTAAACAAAGCAGCCTTGCAGACTACAGCCAAGATTTCTGCATCTTCTCAGGATCCCCCATGACAGCGCCCCCTTTCAGCAAGAAGTAGTTCGGAAAGAATGATGCCCAAATTCCCAAATATCGTTTATAAGTGATTGTTTTCATTTAAATGGATTTGGTTATAAATGGTTAATGATCACAACCAATATCTTTTTAAAGGTAAAAAGGGGATTATGGTATAGATATGAATACTTAATTTTGGAATGGATTTTCATTTATTGATATAATTTAAGGTCAGTGTTGTGATATGTATATTTCTCTTCTTGTTTATGTATTGTGTTTATATAGCTCATTTAAAAATGTAATGTATAATTTAGTACAGATTTTACATAGTTACCTATAATAGTCAAAACTTATAGCTTGGTGAGTTAGGTTTTGAAAATACACAGAGATGTATTTGAGATAGATAGGCATTCTTCAAAACTTTCAAAGACCTACAGAATATGGCATTTAAAATGGTTTAGGGTTTTTGTGACAGTGAGACATAATTGCTCTTGGCAATACCACCTGCACCAGAAAGGAAGATGGACATTGGAGAAACTCGTTATGGAGTTTGCTTCCAGTATGGCAAGACTAGCCATTTGGACAAGATCCAGCTGTTGTCTGGACTTTTTAACTTAATGCTGTATAAACTGGACATGCAGGACCCACAGAAAAGTGACTGCAAATGCAAGACGGACATTGCTATAGAGTTCCTGCTTCATGGAAGAGTCTGCCAGACAGTCTACAGGACACAGAGGAAAATGACTGACAAACTGCCATACAAAGTCCTGCTTTGCTGAAGAGTCTGTGAGACACACGATGGCCTATGGGCTAAAGATGAAAGATTACAAAAGAACTTTAGGTGACCAGGCAGTGAGTTGTCTCTGTCATTTCTAGAGCTTATATATTATCCTTCTGTGGTCTTTGAAGGAGTTGAAGACAGATAGTTATGGTTATAGCTGTCCTTAGTTATGCTTAAAGATAAGTTACATATAGGACTTTAGACTCACAAATTTAAGATAGATAATAGAATAGTTTCTTTTAATCTTGCTAAATGTTAATGAACTAAATAGTGTTAACTGTGATCCATATTTAATAACTGTTGTTGTCTGTCAAGTTCTATTGGCCTTAGCCAAAACTGGGTGTACCAACATTGCTGTGAGACCTAGGGTGACTGTTCAGGTGGATTGCTGTTTCTGTCCTTGCTGCACCTTTTGGAAGTTGTCCATCTGCATTTCCTGTCTACTCTAGTATTGTTAATTTCCTTCTCAGGTCTTGATGAGGTTGAAGATTAAACTATCGCAACTATTATTCTCTCTTCCTAGTTAGATATATTAGGTACTAGACTTACATTTTCCAGCTTAGGACAACTCTATTGTAAACTCCATTGTGCCCTCACCCTAGGACTAGATATGTAGGTCATTTTGTACTCGATTTTCCTTTTCTTAGAGCACACTTGTTATTCACTGTTTTGTATATAGTTTTGTATTGAGCCTAAATCTTTTCTTTAGACTAAAAGGGGAATTGTAGTGAGATAGTCCTTCTGTGGCACTGACCACGCCCATTGGGGGGTGAAGCCATGGGCGGAAGTGACCTGTGGAAGGAAGTCGGAGGAAGAGCCAGTAAAAGCTCTATTGCTGGCCTGACTTGGACAGGAGAGGATTGGGTTGAATTTCCTGGTGTTTATCTGTCTAGGTTGTAAGTTATTTCTACCTAAATAAACATCTATTCGGCCTATTTGTTTATCCTGATCCTTATTTAACCACGATACCCCTGAACATGGGTCTAAGCTAAATGTCCTGTGCAGTCTAAGGGAATTCAGATAGTAGAATCAGGAAACATCCCTGTTGCTAAAAAGACTTTGGGGGAATATCCCCATGGAGGTATAATGCATTAACCTTGAGACAGGAGAGATATTTTAGTCCCTACTTCAAATGACTTGAAAGATTTAGATGACCTCTCCTGGAAGGCATCACCCTATGTGTATAGTGTCCTTTGGATGGGAGGGGAGAGTGGTTGTGGGCTCGGGAAGTTGGGAGAGAGGGGAAGAAGGAGGGTGGGGGTAAGGTGGAATGAACTGGTTTGATATGTATACATTTTTTTAAATTAAAGACATTAAAAAGATACCAATGTAATTTTCAAAAAAAAAATAAAGTTAATATTTTAATAATTTAAAATTTTTACCTCTATTGACTTTGAAATATCACACTTCCAAAGAGAGAACATCACTTCCAGCACAAGTTCTAATCTTACTAGTAAAAACTCACAGTAACCTATTAGGGAGGGGAGGGTGAAAACTGAAGGATCACAGATTCAGAGCATCTGGCTACTAGAGTTCTTTTCTCTACCTATTCTCAGACAAGCCATGTGCTCCTGTCCTCACACTGCCTCCTCAGATTGACTGCTATCTCTTCGATCCCTCAGACTAATTGCTCAAACAAAATCATCTCACTGCATGTTCTTCTGTCTCCTCTACCTTATCTTCCTCTCTCTGTCCATCCATGTCACTCCTATCTCCAAATCCCTACTGCTGGGATTAAAGGCCTGATTCCCAAGTCCTGGGACCACCTTAGTGTGAGCTGTTTTTCTTTTAGACAGACTTAGTATGTGTCTAACTACTGACATAGTGTGTGTGTCTAACTACTGATTTAATGTGTGTGGATAACTAGTGACCTAGTCTTTGTAGCTAACTAGTGACTTAGGTGTGTAGTTGACTAAACACATAAAAATACATAGGAGAATGGCTAACTACTATATCAGTGTGTGTGTGGCTGACTATTTTCTTGGTTTTTTTTGGCTAGCTAGTGAATTGGCTGACTAGTGACTTAGTATGGGTGGGTAAGAAGTGATATATTCTGTGTAGCTAACTAGAGACATAGTGGCTGTGGCTAACTAGTAACCTAGTAACCTAGATATCCCATAGGAAATTCAAATTGGCCACATAATGGCTCTCTAGATCCAGATATTTTACAGGATCTTTCAAATTACTGCCAGCGAACAGGTAGATGGAAGGAGTTTTTTCTATCTCTTTGCTAAACAATCTCTTACCCTCAACTTGGTTCTGTTCTCTTTCAGCCACACTAAAACTCTCCTGCCCGCCGCAGCTGCAGCTTGTCTCAGGGCAGTAGGCTGGGCTGAGGCAGCATCTACTCAAGACAAAATTGAATCTCAAAATGTTATCATTTCTGCCAGCTGTTGGGGATATGTTTATGGCAGCTGCCATTTTGACAACGTGGTCTAGCCTCACCCCCCATGGTTCTTCCCTGTGCTACACCAGCCACCTAGGCACAGGGAGTCTAGCTAGCTTCTGCCGCCAACAGAACCTGTAATTCATTTACCTTTTGCTTTTATTCTTTTATTTGCTTTATTCTTTATTCTTTATCTCTAATTTCTTTTTTCACTATGTCATACATAGCTTCACATTCAAGTACTTCTCAATTTTACACAGTCTTGTTTAATATATCTGTACATTTAACTTAAATTTAACTATATGTAAATGCAAGCTAACTTCATACAACTTAAATTCAATTGTACTAAATCTCAACTATTTCTAAATTGCTATGTGCCTTTGAATGGTGGTAAATATTTAAGGTTATAAATGTCTATTTCAAGCTAACAAAATATTTATGCCACCCAGTCTTTCCTGTGAGCTGTTTATTAAGGTTAAGCCTCTATTATCACAGGGAGTTTTTCTCTACCTCTTTGTCCTCTATGGTTATAAGTGTAACCTACTAAGTAAAAACCAGTTACAGTCAGGCTGCAGGGCCCTAAGTAAAATATCCCTCCACAGCCTCTCAGCTTGGATCCAGTTTTCAAAACAGATTAATTACAGGGATATTTTGTATACTAAGGTATGCTAAACAGTCAGACAGCCCTCAAATGCTCAGAGATCTAGAGAATATGGCATTTAAAATGTCTCATTAAAAAGATTTTTTAACAGAGAGACAGGCCAGGTGCTGGCACCACCCATTTCCTCCAAGATGACTGATGGACACTGAAAGAAGCTCCACCCACAAAAGTGGCAACACTAGCCACTAAGCAATCCTGCCTTTCATTTCATTTCTCACAAACTGTATACCTACAAACTCTGGTCTGGGTTCCAACACATGACAGATTAAAACATGCTGGGAAATAACAAAATCACTCCCCTTACCACAGCCTTGTACTTTTTTCACAGTGGTGAATTCAGGACCATTTTGCTTACCCTGAATCCTCCTGCAGTATAAACAATTTTCCTTATTCTGCACTGAAGGTAGAAGCAATGCTCCACTTGCAAATGCTTTTCCTGTGACTGCACTGGATAGTTGGCTACCTGACTCTCATGGAAAATTTAAATCTCTTAGGCGTTACAGTAATTTAAGAAATTTGAAGGTAAAGTACAGAAGACAGCAAGGCCATTGTTTGGAGAGCAACAGAGTACAACCAATGCTACTTGCATCAACATGATGGATTATCTCATAAACATTCTTCTAACAGGATGCAAATGCATCTGTTGTAGCAGTAATATGCCTTCCCAGGGAGAAATCACTTCGCCCACAGAGGCGATCCATAAAGACAAATATTTCTAACATAACATATATCTATCTCTGGAAAATACTCAGAGAGGCGCCAGCCTAGACATAGTTTGCTTTTCATATATGCTATCCTTCTTAAATGGCTTTTGGTTCAAGCTCCATTTTACACAGTGAACAATTTCAGTAGAGACTGGAGAAAGCATGTCTAGCTACTTAGGGAGATGGGAGGATTACACAGCAAATGTGTTCCCAGTACTGTTCCTAAAGGCCTTCAGATACCCGAAACTGAAGGACCTGTTCCACATATAGGATCCTGAGGTGTAGGTGATGGGAAATGTGATAGATAGGAAATGTAGAAGGTAGAAAAGATTTTTTTAAAAAAAGCTGGGATAGGGAGATGTGTCCCATGAAAAGTTTCTTAAGGAGAATAGACACTTGTATACTATTTCCACAGAGGAAATGGAAGGAAAGGGGACACTTATGTGAAGTCAGTAGAAACCCATTAAATGGGACAAACTCAGGAGAACACCACTAAAACAATGGAATACAGGATATCTCATGATCATTGCTGTCTAAGACCACAGTGGCCTTGGGACTGAGAACCATAGCTCTATGTAGTTTATATCTACATATCTGAAAGAACCTGTCCAAAAAGGTTTTGTTCCATAAAATTACCAGCTCTCCAATGCAAATATCTGGATTTTGGCGAGGTTCTGTGTATTATTGTCAATACACCAGGCCCTTAGGAAAAGATTTCAAGGCCTAGGCCCATGGTTGTTACTATCTCTTCTAAGAATGTTTCTCATCCCTGCATTAGGACCTAAGTAAAAGCTTTGCTTTATCAGGAAACTCATACATCATTGGTTTACTTTTTAAAATCTGGTGTCCTATTGCCACAGTGATAGAACTATGCTTTTCTGGAGAAGAAAACTGCAACTATATGATATAATACAATTTAAGGTTGTTTATGACACTGTAATATCTCTCTGAGCAGCTTGTATTGGGGCAGGTGTATGGTAAGGGTAAGGGACTAGATGCTGTTGCAAAACAGGAGTAGCTTCTGTGTAATGGTTTGGAGTCAAAGGTCTGGAAAATCATGGACAACAAATGTGTATCTAGGATTCAAAATTCTAACAGGACTGATCAGCATACACTTATCTTTGTGTGTTTTAGAGGCAGTACTACCTCAGTTAAATTCTACTTTATGAGATATAATATCTCAAAAGCAGTTGTAAATCATTTGTGTTACAAATACTAATCATGTAGTTCACTGCTCAATAGTGAAGTGCTACCCTTACATGAGATGCCTTTTACAACCTGCAGAAAATTAACAATACATGGATCTTACACATAATATTAAATTGCAAACGGCTGAACTTATAAAAGGGACTTAACTAAAAGGCGTCTGGAAGTTTGTTGGCTTGCTTTCAGTGGGTGCACCTGAAGTATGTAGAAGTTGACTTAAAAAAGGTTTCCATAGATACCTCCCTGCTCACAGTACTCAAAGCAGATAAGCCCACAGGATAGTTATTTGGTAGATTCTCTCTAGCTTCTGGGAATTGCAAGAACTACATGAGGATTCAGGGGACAAGTTGTCTCCTTGCAGCTTCCCACCCAGATCCAGGGAATATCCACCACACTGGATCCATAACCTATCTCCCACCACCGAATTGAGGACGGCAGCCCCTCACTCACCATGCTGTGGTTTTCCAGTTTGCCCTTCCTCAAAGCACATCACTCAAAACCACTGGCTATAGTTTCTCTTCAAATCCAGACCAGAAGGGCCCTGCACTTCTTTTGACAGGCACATCACAAAGGGGCCTGATTAGCTATTAAGGCCTGAGTGATAAAAGCACCTCCCAGGTGGTTGCAGAGTGCTTAAGGAGTAATTGCAATGGTTACTGATTGCCTTCTAGCACTAAGACTTTTCTACATCAGCAGTGATGTGCATTTCTATAGCAATTGTCCTATAGCTGAACTGTGCTATCATTCTGTAGTACACATGCATTTACCTTTCTTCCTCCTAGACACAGTGTTGCTAGCTAAATATAATTAGTTAAATGGATTGAGTGATTCTTGGTGAAAAAGTTGGAAGGGAGCTCCAAATATTCGTTAACTACCACAAAGAGATTTAGGAATGCAAAATGTGTTATTTGTTATTTGGTTAAACACTGAGTTTTGTTGAACTAAATTTGCTTTTTTACCTATTTGTCACAGGAACTACGGATAATCAGGAAAGAAAAGCAGGGACCACATCTCAAAAAAATATAAATGATCTTTCTCGTGGCAGAATGCCAGTTGATGGCTCCATGAATGTAGAATTTTATCCCTGAAATTCAGAGCAAACACTTGGCAAAGTCATCATAATGAGAAAATAGTCTTCATGGAAAATTGAATATTTACAGAGGAATACATCTTTTCTAAGCATATAAAAAAAATAAAACAAAACAAAAGCCAACTGCAGTAATGAAGGTTCTCTGCATGAAAAGGAATGTAGGATGAAACTCTCCATATATGTAGAAAGTTAATTTATTACGATGTCTCACAAGCTGTGATATATTTAGTCCAACAATGGTTGCCAACCAATGGGAATCTGAAGAGTACAGCAGTTTTTTAGTTTATCAGGATGGATGTGTCAGCTGGTCATTATACATCAAAATTCCAAAAAAGTAGGCTCTAATGGTAGTGAAGGAAGAAACTTGGTACCAAGAGCTAGGGTAAGTAGCCAAACAGGGAAAGCTTCCTTCTTCAATACCATTTATACATGTAGGATACCACCAGAAGGTTGATCTGTTCCTTTATGTGACTTTGTTCTGTTTTGTTTTTTTTTTTGTTTTCAAAACAGGGTTTTTCTGTGCAGGAATTAAACTCATTCTGTGGATTTGGCTGGCCTCAACCTAAGCAAAATCAGGCAGCCTCCTGTGTCCTAGGATTAAACATTTGCACTGTCACCAAGCAGTTAAAGGTAGATCTTATCATCTGTTTGCATACAAGGCTTCTGTATGGCTTTGGCAGTCCTGGAATATATTCTGCCAGTCTGAAGTTTCTCAACTCCTAAATGGGAATCCATTCCAACTTGCATGAGTTCAAAGTGCTCCAATAATTCCTATTGTCCTTAAGACATTATCTTTCCTGCTACAGGACACCTGTGCCTTGATGATGAATATCTCCTATCTAAATAGCAATGATTTGGGAGTAGACAGGTTAACCACCCAGAAGTAAGGGAGGAAGTGCGGCAATGGGGTGCCTGAAGGCACATAATATGTGCAATTATGGAGTGCCTTTAGCATTAGTGGAAACAATTTCTGTTTTCCCTTTATACATATTAATAGATGTCCCCTTCCATTGCCACACTTTTGTTTGACTACTTAAGTTTGGTGTATGAATAAAATGGAGCTTTCAGTATTGACTGAATCTGCCTGCCTGACATCATATTATGTCTCTGTCTTCCTTTCATCAATGATAGCTTGTCTTCCAATTGTCCACACTCAGTGACTGTGGAATGGACATGGGACTGAGCTGCTGTTTCTGATTACAGTCCTACAAACTCCAGTCCACAACACTTTGTTCCACACATCCTGGAGAATTGAGTTTGATCTGCAACTTAAAAATGCTGGAACTCACTCAGGCAGCATGAGCAACCCCGTGGCATATGCCATTATTCCACAACATAGCTTATTGTGCTGTGGATGTGAATATAAGTAATTATTACTTCAAATTCCATGCTTCTTCATGTCCTCAATGTTTGCCCATGGGTGCTTCAACTTGAAGTACTGTCTTCAAAATGGATTATGCAAAGATGCTATAAAATACCATGGCAAAGACATTTTTACCAGAAAAAGAAACAGAACAAATCCTGTTGTATGTGTTTGTCTGTAAATTGATTACCAGTTTTTAGACAATGATATTTGTGCAGAGATCCTAAGTCAACTTTTTGGGGTCCACATTTGGCCTACCACCACGGCAACTATAGACTCATAAAATTCTCATTTTCCAGGGAGTCACATTGTAGAAAAAATTTTGAGTCTTGAAAATGTCTCTATGAAAGAAACATTGACTTGTTATATGACCACCTTATAGCAGAAACAGGAACCGAGTATATAGGAGTGCTTTAGAGATGGGAAAAATTCCATATTTAGCTTTCTAATTTTGTTTTGCATATATTTGCATTCTAAGCCTATTATGACCCTTGATATAGATTATTTACTGTTTTGTTTTTTGTTTTCATAAGTGTTCAAAATGAATATATATGCTTTAAATTTTCATTAATTTTACTTTTGTATTTTTTCTCTTCTTTTTAAGAATAGTATTACTGTGACATCCTGTCTTAAATAGAACTTACATTATAGATTAGTCTGTCCTAGGACATGAGAGATATCTGTCCACCTTGAATCCAGAGTGCTGGCATTGTAGTTTGGCTTGTCAACAGATGTTATTTCATTAGCTTGGCTCATTTATGATGAATGACTGAGCCTGGTTGTTAGTGTAGCCAGACAACAGGCTCTGGTACTAAACTCCAGCAATAGAAGATGGTGTCCATCAAATGCAAGTTTTCTGCCTCACAGTCCATTGTCTTTTCAAATATGGGAAATATTATTTTCCCTTATCATTTACTCTTGTAAAACTCACTGAATGTCTTGTAAGGGTTCTGTCTATTACTAGTAGACAGCCAGGTTCACAGATGTAAGATGTTTTCTACACAGTTAAGTGTAATTCTTCATGTTATCCATCACATCTAATGTCTCACTAAGTAAACTTGAAGCTATGAAGCAAGGCATGGTGGCAGAAGCCTTTTGTAATGGTTCTTGGAGAGCGGATGTAGGAATTTCAGGATTTCCTAGTCACGAAAGATGAAAGTGGTCCCTGGGGTATTGTGGTCATACCACAGTCAAAGTTAGTCTGTGACTGCTTCAGGACAATGTCCATAAACTTGCCCAAAGCTCTTGATCTTCAGGGCCATGGCACCAGCAAATGTTATCTAATATATTGACCCCACCTTATTACATATTCTTACTTTTAATGAATTCCTTTAAAATAGAGTCAAAGTTATTTTACCATATCTATCTCTGTTTCTTATCCCTCTCATGTCTGTATCAACCCCAAAGTCATTTGGGGCAGGGACAAGGGCCAACCATATGTGTCTAGGCTGAGTATCTATCCATGGGGAATGGGCTCCTGAAGCCTTTCATACAGCAGGGATACATCCTGATTCTACTGCCAGAGGTCCCTTACACTTATTAGGCCTTCTAAATGAGATGCACTTTTAGGGGTTTTATGTCAGTCATGTTATGGATTCCCAACTGTCAGACTAGGTGCATGACCTCTGCATTGTTTTGCTTAGGTGATTCTGTGGGTATCTCGAACCTGGTCTTGAACCCTGTACTTATCAATCCTCTGTCTCTGCAACTGGATTCCAGGAGTTCCTCTTAAGTGCTTAGCTGTGGGTGTCTGCTTCTGTTTCTTTCAACTACTGGACGAAGGCTCTAGAATATCCTATAAGGTAGATATCAATCTCATTATATGGAAGGACATTTAAGGTAGTCTCTCCACTATTGCTTATATTTTTATTTGGGGTGATCCTGCTAGATCTCTGGACATTTTCCTAGTGCCAGATTTCTCTTACCACCTATTATATCCCCATCTTGTACGGTATTTCTTTTGTTGCTCTCCTCTATTCTTTCCAAAACTCAGTCTTCTTGATGCCTCTTGTTCTCCTTCCCAATCTCTTCTCCCCTTCTCTTTCTCCTAACTCTCCCTTCCAGCACCCGATGCTCCCAATTTTCTCAGGAGACTTTGTGTCTTTCCACTACTATGGGGAACAATGGCAGGCCTTTCAAGGGTGAAGTCTGAACTGAGGTGAATCCAGGGGAGTGCCCCCCTTGACACTCTGAAGGTAGGGCTTGGAACAGTGCTACCAAATACTGCCAGGACTCGAACACCCTCTCTCCAACTGCAGCTCAATATTAAGGCTGAAGCTTTGCACAACCTGCTTTGTCCATCTCTCAAGGAACAGTTGCCAATGGTCTACAGGATGGTGGCTAAGGGAAACCTTGTAAACCACACCTCCTGCTAAAAGCGATCCCACCAACTCCAGAATCCTTCCTCTCCATATCACCCCTGGGAAGAAGGAAGAAGCCATACTTAAACCAAGATATGCATAACCAGGGAGGCTGTGTTGTTGCGTGGAAACCGTAATGGCTTCTGTATCTATCCAAAGAGTTTAGTATGTTTGGTAGTCCTAGTCCAAACCTGCCCTCAAATTCTGTGTCTTTTCTGCTCATTTATTCCAGTAACTCGGGATTTGTTAGCCAATCAGAGTTTCAAGTATAGACACCAGTCATAGGGGAGGTTACTTCCCAGTCTTATATGAGATGCCTTTGGTACAGAGTGTGAAACCAGAAGGTGGAGAAGTTTGGGTTGATGTCTCTCTTGCTCCCATTATCTCTTCCCCTTTCTCCCTCCTCATGCTGTCTTTCTCTCTATGTCAGATCTGTCTGTCTCTGTGTCTTTCTCCCTCTCTTTCTCTCTCTTGGGTTGCAGATTATATCAGAAGGGCTGATGGGTTTGTCATTTATCTTGGATGTAGTGAACTTGGTAAGAACCGTGCTCCACAAAAAAAAAAAAAAAAAAAAAAAAAATTATTGAAATGAAAGAAAAGTATGATGGCTAAAATCTTCACCAAATTGTATGAATTATTTTGATTTACTCTTTCATGAGCTCTCCCCTATCACTTCATATCAAGATGATAGAGAAATGATAGAGACAAGTTTAGAGATATGAATGAAAAAAATTAAGGAACGTTCATTGCTAGGAGCTATGTCAGGATTTTGACAAAATTCTATAGTTCCTGCTACAAGAATAAATCAAAAGGCTAAAATTCTTGGGAACAAGTGTGACCAAACACAAATCCATGCACTGGCACTACATAATTAAAATTAAATTAAATCTTTAACCAAACATATTTTAACATGTGAATACACAATATTGTGAGCACTCATTCCTGTAACCCAGGTACTTAGTGGATAAATTCTTAACAGTTTCCTCCAATATGAAATGCTTTATATGATACAAAGCAAATGTGTAGGATTGGTATTAGAGAAATCAATCTTCCCAACAAGGCATATTATATTCTTAAAGTCATGAGTGAAACAGCCTCCATTGAAGGGCCTCTGCTAAAGAGGCATCTCATGGAGAGTGCCAGGTCCCAGCAAGAACTGTCTGTCAAAGCAGAAGCATACATGTATCAGTCCACTATGTGACTTCCATGCCACTGGCCCTGGCCCTGGCCCTGGCCCTGGCCCTGGCCCCTGGCCCCTTGGCCCATGGCCCCTGTCCCCTGGGCCTTGGCACTGTCCCTGGCTGAGAAAACATGGGATCAAGCTCCTATAAAGGTCAGAGAATGAAGAGGTGTATTGTTTCCATTCTACGAATTAGAAAATTTAAGCACAGAAAACAGAATTAAAATACAAATCATTGTACTTGAATGGGACAATGATGATGGTGATGCCCCTGCTGCAGCCATCTTTTCAGCTGTTATCAACATTGTGGCTACTACTGCTACGCCAGGATTGGGCCCATTATCTCATATCCTGCCTCACCACAACAGAGATTCAGGTGCTTGTGATGAGGTCAGGCCAACAGAATTCATCAGGCAAGACAGTATGATTATCTGACGATTAACCGAAGGCATTTTAAAAGTGCGTGATGACAGCATCCATTTTCATATCTGGCAAGTCTGCCCAGGAACTGATGATTCAAAAAAAGTCAACGGCTTACATATTTAAAGATGTAATCATTAAATTCTTTCATTATATAATCTGTGATCCCTGAAGTTTGGTGCCACCTTGCGTGACTTAAGTGTGACAGATGGTCTAACTATATGATTATTTCATTATTCAAATCTGTCTTTTTCTACTCCAGGAAGAGTGGGGTCTGGATCCACCTTCTTGGTGTTAAATTGTATCTTGTGAATTCTTTCTTTAATCCTTTCTTTCTTCCTTTCTTTATTTAAATCAATGTTGATATCATATTGTTTTCTATCTAGGGGTGAATTAAGAGAAATTATCTGTTTATTCATTCATTTTTTGTTCAAATCTATGATTAAGAACTCAATGTCTCTTCAGTATTGAGCAACCCTGTTGCATTCTGTATCCTGGTATCATAGGCCAAGGACCAGAGAGCAGCTTCGAGAAAGTGTTATCATGGGACATTACAGTCTCCCAAGATAACTATCTCCTAAAACTTTTAATGACAACATTTGATTCGCCTAAACAAGTCATAGCCACACGTCTGGAGGTGTGCCTACAGGTTTTACTGGTTACCAAATTCAAGATTTCCTAATCATCAGAGAACGTAGTCTGTGGAGAAACAGTTCAAAGTCTTCTGTTTATGAATACTCTCTCTCCTAAGAAGTCACACTATGAAACAAAAGACAAATAAGACAATTATTCATCAAAAGGTGAGTTTGCCATTGATGACTTCCTTCAGGAAGGTGATAATCCATTTGTTAGAGTAGACTTTATGATTACTGGATTTCAGTCCATCTCTTTTGAGGCAGCCACCCAACATTAATTATGTGATATCTTCTAAAAACCCTGCATCCACAATGACAGTTCAGCATTTAAACATGTTACTACTCTGCTCTGCAATTAAATAACTGATGAACCTGGGAGTTTCCCACAATCATGTGGGAGTCAACAGATAGTCAATTGTGTGGCGTATGGCAGACCATTTCATCCTCTGATTATGTTGTTATTTGATTATTAAAATAGGACATTAGATAATCCATTATCAGTGGATTGTGGTGACGCGATGTGGGAGGCAATAATAATAAACCATCTTAATATCACTTATGTAGTTAAAATATTTAAATTTATCATGACAGCATCGTTCATGAGCCTGGTTTGGAGCCACCTTAGGGAAGTGGATGATGTTACATGAACTAATTATTTGATAATTTAATTATATAAAACAATGATTATATCGTCCATGACACCTGGAATCTGATGCCACAGATCATCTAGTTACATAATTAATGAATTTAAATTGGCAATCTGTGTTAATCCCCAAGATAATGTAACTATTTGTAGAGTTATGTAAACAACAATCCTCCATTCCATGGAGAGACCTGTGAAGCTCCCTCTTGTGGAGATAATGTGCAATATCTTCACATTGTATGATTCATTGACTCAATTGATGATGATGACATCGTTCATGACTGGAGTCTGGCCATGCTTCCCTGCCAGTAGAATGCTACATCCCCTATTTATTGTGACAGTTAGCTATTAGTGACTTATTTAATTCTTTAAATTATGTAAACGACAGACAGTGCCATCACCAATTACGGTTAGGGTGCAAAAATCTGTCAGGGACAAGGTTAGGAAACTTGTAGATATGGGCAGAACAATTTCTGAATGATCTATGCATCTTCCAGAGTACGAGGGATGCTGGGTAATTGAGTCCTGAAGGTTGCACGGTGTCCTCTGAGAAATACAAGGACTTCTCCAAGGCCGGCACGGTGGTCTGGCTGTTGAGTACCTGTTCTTCCTCCACATCTTCACATCGGTTGTGATCTACCATGAGAAGAAGGAGTGGCACTAGGAGATCGGCACCATCACCAAGACCTGGCAAAAGGATGACGACTCAGAACATGGAAGAACATCTCTCTCTCAGCTATGCTATTGATGCCCCTGCTGCAGCCATCTTTTCAGCTGTTATCAACATTGTGGCTACTACTGCTACGCCACGATTGGGCCCACTATCTCACGTCCTGCCGAACCATAACAGACATTCAGGCGCTTGTGATGAGGTCAGGCCTACAGAATTCATCAGGCAAGACAATATGATTATCTGACGATTAACTGATGGCATGTTAAAAATGCGTGAGGACAGCATCCAGTTTCATACCTGGCAAGTCTGCCCAGGAATTGATGATACAAAAAAATGACAATGGCTTACATATTTAAAGACGTAATTATTAATTCTTTCATTATATAATCTGTGATCCCTGAAGTTTGGCGCCACCCTGTGTGACTCAAGTGTGACAGACCATGTAACTATCTGATTATTTCATTATTCAAATCTGTCTTTTTCTACTCCAGGGAGAGTGGAGTCTGTATCCACCTTGTTGGTGTTAAATTGTATCTTGTGAATTCTTTCTTTCTTTCTTCCTTTATTTCATTCTTTCATTCTTCCTTTCTTTATGTAAATCAATGTCGATATCATTTTGTTGTCTCTCTAGGGGTGAATTATAAGAAACTATCTCTTTATTCATTCATTTTTCTTCAAATCTATGATTAAGAACTCAATGTCTCTTCAGTATTGAGCAATCATTTAGGCTTTACGCATAAAACACCATCCACTTGTTTAATGATTATTCGTTTAATTATGAAAATCCGTCATTATGTATTCAGTGATCGCTGGAGTTTTGAGCCTCCTTTGGGGAGACCGTTGTACCAGACCATCACGTCATCTAATACTACACTTACTTCTTTAACTGTTAAACTAGGAAATTAAGTAATAATTCATCATTCAATTTACGTATTTAAAATACAGGTAATGTTATGGACCATAACTTCCGTTTGGAGTCAGATTTTGGGAGTTGATGATGTAATATCATCTCATTACTTCATCATTTACCTATGTAAATAGATCTTTACATCAGCGATAGGTTTAGGACTTTGGTGCCATCTCATCAGTGTTAATATAAAAGGCCCACTAATTAATTTTCAATTTAATTTTTTAAAAATATCATTATTCCAGTAAGATATCAGTCTGACTACTCCATGTGAGATTTAAGTATGCACCACCATGTCATTTTTCTATCATTTTTCATTATATATTAATGATTAAAATCGATGAAGGTGTTGTTCTTCTTGACTGGAGTCGGGCCAAACCTCCATGGGGGTTAATCACGTGGCATTATTTAATTATCTAAGTACTACTTCCTTGACAATCACTGGAGTTTGGTTCCATCTTTTGAAAGTGAAATATGGAGGACTATCCAATTATTAACTTATTTGATTTCATAAGTAATGACGGTATCATCCGTCATTTGGCTGCTGTGGCATTGACACCGCAGGAGATCGGTACCAGAAGCAGTGGCCAGAGAATGGGAGACACTGCCTTATACAGTGATTACTGATTATGCAATAGTAGATTTTTTAACAATCGAATGATTACACGATTAAAAAAAAACTGTACTGTTTCGCATCATCAGTGTCTGAGAGGTTGCAACAGAACTGACCCATGAAGGACACAGTGAACACTGATTTTAAAAATGGAATAACTGAATAATCTCCTGATCAGGGAATCTCATCTCATGAACTCTGTCGGGCTGTTAACATGACACACCACCAACAATAAATAACTCTAAATAACCATATTAGAAAGCAGGGTACAGGACTTAATAGAGAACAGTCAATTGAGGAATCCAAAATGACTGAAATAAATAGAAGACACTGCTCAAAATCCTTAATCATCAGCCCAATGCAAATCTAAACAACTCTGAGAAACCATGGGATAAAGCTCCTCTAAAGGGAAGAGGATGCAGAGGACTTAATTTTATTTTCAATAAAGGGAAATGGATTATGGTAAAGGCGATTAATTGTATTGTTTCCGTTCTAGAAATTAGAAAACTGAAGCATAGAAAACAGGTTTAAAATACTCATCATTGTACTTGAATGGCACAATGATGCTTTCGTTTTCATGCTTATGTCACTATAGGCAAGTTGTAGCTTGAGAGACTGGTAAATATGTAGAACTCAAAAGAAAGTGCCCTGCTTTGTTTTTGTGAGAAACTCAGTGAGGCTGTAAGGTTAGTTCACCGGTGGGATTACTCCTTTAAGCATGTGGGAGGGGCACTAGAATGTGACAGAATGTTGGTTCATAAATGTTGCCTGGCAACCCTGTTGCATTCTATATCCTATTATCATGGGCCAAGGACCAGAGAGCAGCTTCGAGAAAGTGTTATCATGGGACATTACAGTCTCCCAAGGTAACTATCTCCTAAAACTTTTAATGACAACATTTGATTCGCCCAAACAAGTCATAGCCACACCTCTGGAGGTGTGCCTACAGCTTTTACTGGTTACCAAATTCAAGATTACCTAATCATCAGAGAACGTAGTCTGTGGAGAAACAGTTCAAAGTCTTCTGTTTATGAATTCTCTCTCTCCTAAGAAGTCACACTATGGAACAAAAGACAAATAAGACTCACAATTATTCATCAAAAGGTGAGTTTGCCATTGATGACTTCCTTCAGGAAGGTGATAATCCATTTGTTAGAGTAGATTTTGTGATTATTGGATTTCAGTCCATCTCTTTTGAGGCAGCCGCCCAACATTAAATATGTGATATCGTCTTAAAACCCTGCATACACAATGAAAGTTCAGCATGTAACCATGTTACTACTCTGCTCTGCTATTAAATATCTGATGAACCTGGGAGTTTCCCACAATCATGTGGGAGTCAACACAGAGTCAATTGTGTGGAGTGTGGCAGACCATTTCATCCTCTGATTATGTTGTTATTTGATTATTAAAATAGGACATTAGATAATCCATGATCAATGGGTTGTGGTGACACGATGTGGGAGGCAATTATTATAGACCTTCCTAATATCAATTATGTACTTAAAATATTTAAATTTATCATGACAGCATCGTTCATGAGCCTGGTTTGGAGCCACCTTAGGGAAGTGGATGATGTTACATGAACTCATTATTTGATTATTTAATTATATAAAACAATGATCATATCGTCCATGACACCTGGAATCTGGTGCCACAGATCATCTAATTACATAATTAATGAATTTAAATTGGCAATCTGTGTTAATCCCCAAGATAATGTAAATATTTGTAGAGTTATGTAAACAACAATCCTCCATTCCATGAAGAGACCTGTAAAGCTTCCCCTTGTGGAGATAATGTGCAATATCTTCACATTGTATGAATCATTGACTCAATTGATGATGATACCATCCTTCATTACTGGAGTCTGGCCATGCTTCCCTGCCAGTAGAATGCTACATCCCCTATTTATTGTGACAGTTAGCTATTAGTGACTTATTTAATTCTTTTTTTTTTTTTTTTTTTTTTTTTTTTTTTTTTTGGCTATTCTCTTCATTTATAGTTTCGAGCTAATGAGGTGGAGAAAGTCCAACAGAAACTGGGCAGTGACGTTTGCTTCTTTGTTAACGACAAAATCATTTAGCAATTTCCTGGCCTGCAAAAACATCCCAATAAATCTCCTCTGTATAGCATTAGGAAGAAGCGTGTGGAACTGGGTGGACTTCAGAAGGCAGCTCACCTTGAGGAGCCCTGCTGTTGTCCCCTATTGCTCAATGGAAAGTTCAGCCCAGTCACCGAGTAACAGGAGCCTGGGGTCGCGGCCATAAATCTCCGGAGATGTTTGCTCACATCCACAGCGCTCTGCAGCGAGTTTAACAAGGTCATTCTGACTGAGCTTCCTTTGAGTTGGAGGCTACAGCTCACTGTCAGGCCCGGAGCCAGGCTGTTAATCACCAAGGAAACCAGAGGGTGAGGGATGGAGAGACCATGAGATGGAGCCTTTTGGGACTGATCCCAATGTCAAAATGGAGCCTGTTGGAAATCCTGTGAAGAGGCTCGGCCCTTGGGGCTTCCTCAACTGCAGCCGAGGCGCCTTTCCGCACCTGGAGTGTTAGCCTTGTTACTTAGTCTCCAGGGACTTCCCATTATTCATCAGATCAGATATAAACTTCTGGCTGCTGTCTTCAAGGTCTTACTGACTTCAATCATCTGAGCATATCTTTGTTTCTCTCTTGGATTTAGCCATGTTGGCTGTCTTGCGGCAACTGGTTTTCGCCATGGTAAAGCTTTGCCACTCCTTAATAGAATTTATAGAGTTTAGTTTCTTTGAATTTGTTGGGAAAATACCAAGGAACAAAACGATTAGCTGAGGCCTGAGGACTGATTGTTGAGTAGGACAGATGAGAATCTAGCTCAACTAGACAGCTGGCTACTCTGCTTGGAGAGGAGATTCTGCAGAATTTAGTAGGAATATTGTAGACCCTGGGACATATCTTCAGTTTATAAACATTTATTTATTATATCAATTATTCCTAACCACAATGTCATTCATGACAAAGGTGAATTATTATTGCTTTTTTTTTTTTTTTTTTTTTTTTTTGAGGTGACACAGCCTGGACTTGGAGAGATTACATGACCTCAAGCCATACGTTTGGACCCAATTGTTGTGATAAACCGTGTATGTGTGTCTCTATGATGAGATGGTTAGCAGTTTCTTGTATAAAGGTCCAGAGTATAAATAATTCAGGATTTGCAAGCCATATGTAAATGACAGATAGTACCATCACCAATTACGGTAAGGGTGCAAAAATCTGTGAGGGACAAGGTTAGGAAAGTTGTAGACATGGGCAGAGCATTTTCTGAATGATCTATGCATCTTCCAGAGTACGAAGGATGCTGGGTGATTGAGTCCTGAAGGTTGCACGGTGCCCTCTGGAGAAGTACAAGGACTTCACCAAGGCCGGCATGGTGGTCTGGCTGT
This sequence comes from Phodopus roborovskii, assembly GCF_943737965.1. Taxonomy (NCBI): domain Eukaryota; kingdom Metazoa; phylum Chordata; class Mammalia; order Rodentia; family Cricetidae; genus Phodopus; species Phodopus roborovskii. Next base: position 29,571 of record NW_026125797.1, on the reverse strand, counting down.
TGACTACCTGTTCTTCCTCCACATCTTCACATCGGTTGTGATCTATCATGAGAAGAAGGATTGGCACTAGGAGGTCGGCACCATCATCGAGACCTGGTGAAAGGATGACGACTCAGAACATGGAAGAACATGTCTCTCTCACCTATGCTATTGATGCCCCTGCGGCAGCCATGTTTTCAGCTGTTATCAACATTGTGGCTACTACTGCTACGCCAGGATTGGGCCCATTATCTCATGTCCTGCCGCACCACAACAGACATTCAGCCGCTTGTGATGAGGTCAGGCCTACAGAATTCATCAGGCAAGACAGTATGATTATCTGAAGAATAACTGATGGCATGTTAAAAATGCGTGAGGACAGAATACAGTTTCATACCTGGCAAGTCAGCCCAGGAATTGATGATACAAAAAAATGTCATCGCTTACATATTTAAAGATGTTATTATTAAATTCTTTCATTGTATAATCTGTGATCCCTGAAATTTGGTGCCACCTTGTGTGACTCAAGTGTGACAGACCATGTAACTATCTGATTATTTCATTATTCAAATCTGTCTTTTTCTACTCCAGGGAGAGTGGAGTCTGTATCCACCTTGTTGGTGTTAAATTGTATCTTGTGAATTCTTTCTTTCTTTTTATTTCATTCTTTCTTTCTTCCTTTCTTTATTTAAATCAATGTTGATGTCATTTTGTTATCTCTCTAGGGGTGAATTATGAGAAACTATCTCTTTATTCATTCATTTTTTGTTCAAATCTATGATTAAGAACTCAATGTCTCTTCAGTATTGTGCAATCATTTAGGCTTCACGCATAAAACACCATCCACTTGTTTAATGATTATTCATTTAATTATGAAAATCTGTCATTATGTATTCAGTGATCACTTGAGTTTTGAGCCTCCTTTGGGGAGACCGTTGTACCAGACCATCATGTCATCTAATACTACACTTACTTCTTTAACTGTTAAACTAGGAATTTAAGTAAAAATTCATCTTTAATTTATGTATTTAAAATACAGGTAATGTTATGGACCATAACTTCTGTTTGGAGTCAGATTTTGGGAGTTGATGATGTAATATCATCTCATTACTTCATCATTTACCTATGTAAATAGATCTTTACATCAGCGATAGGTTTAGGACTTTGGTGCCATCTCATCAGTGTTAATATAAAAGGCCCACTAATTAATTTTCAATTTAATTTTTTAAAAACATCACTATTCCAGTAAGAGATCAGTCTGACTACTCCATGTGGAATTTAAGTATGCACCACCATGTCATTTTTTAATCATTTTTCATTATATATTAATTATTAAAATTGATGATGGTGTTGTTCTTCTTGACTGGAGTCGGGCCAAACCTCCATGGGAGTTAATCACGTGGCATTATTTAATTATCTAAGTACTACTTTCTTGACAATAACTGGCACCAGATTCCAGTTGTCTTGTATGATATAATCATTGTTTTATATAGTTAAATAATCGAACAATGAGTTCATGTAACATCATCCACTTGCCTAAGTGGCTCCAAACCATGCTCTTTAATGATGCTGTCATGATTAATTTAAATATTTTAACTACAAAATTGATATTTAGATGGTCCATATTAATTGTTTCCCACATCGAGGAATCCACTGTTCATGGATTATTTAATGTCCTATTTTAATAATCAAATAAAAGCATAATCAGATGATGAAATGGTCCGCCATACTCGACACAATTGACTCTAACTGACTCCCACATGATTGTGGGATACTCCCTGGTTCATCCCTTATTTAATCGGAGAGCAGAGTCGTGAAATGTTTAAATGCTGAAATGTCATTGTGTATGCAGGGTTTTTAGAAGATTCTACATATTTCATGTTGGATGGCAGCCTCAAAAGAGATGGACTGCAATCCAATAATCCCTAAGTCTACTCTAACAAAAGGATTATCACCATCCTGAAGGAAGTTAACAATGACCAACTCACCTTTTGATGAATAATTGTGATTCTTATTATCTTTGTTTCCATAGTACTAATTCTTAGGAGAGAGAGAATTCATAAATAGAAGAAATTTTATGTTCTCTGATAATTAGGTAGTCTAGAATTTGGTGAAAAGTAAAAGCTGTAGGCAAACTTCCAGAGATTTGGCTATGACTTGGTTAGGGGAATCAAATGCTGTCATTGAAAGATTTAGGAGATAGTTATCTTGGGAGACTGTAATGTCCCATGATAACACTGTCTCGAAGCTGTTCTCTGGTACTTGGCCCATGATAACAGAATAGAGAATGCAAGGGTTGCCAGGAAACATTTATGAATTAATATTCTGTCATATTCTAGTGCCCCTCCCACATGCTAAATGGAGCATACCTAAAAATGAAGTAACCTTACAGCATCACTGAATTTCTCACAAAAACATAGCAGGGCTCTTTCTTTTGGGTTCTACATATTTACCCGTCTCTCAAGCTACAACATGTCTATAGTGCCATAAGCATGAAAACAAAAGCATCATAATGCCCTTCAAGTACAATGATGAGTATTTTCAACCGTTTTTCTATGCGTCAATTTTCTAATTCCTAGAATGGATACAATGCAATTAATCACCTCTACCATAAACCTGTTCTCTTTTTTGAAAATAAAATAATCCCTCTTCATTCTCTACCCTTTAGAGGAGCATGATCCCATGGTTTCTTGGCTATTTTTAGATTTGCATTGGTCCAGAACAGCCAGGGCCGGGGCCGGGGCCGGGGCCAGAGCCGGGTACAGAATTAAATTGATAATAAATTAAATTTATAATAAATTAAATTGATAATAAATTAGTAGGTATTTTATATTAACACTGACGAAGTGGCACCAAAATCCTAAACATATCGCTGATGTAAAGATCTCTTTATATAGCTAGGTGATGAAGTAATGAGATGATGTTTCATCAACTCCCAAAATCTGACTCCAAAAGGGACTTATGGTTCATCACATTACTTGTATTTTAAATTAATTAATTAAGTGATGAATTATCATGTAATTTCCTAGCTTAACAGTTAAGGAAGTAAGTGTAGTATTCGATGATGAGATGGTCTGGCATAATTGACTCCCCTAAGGAGCTCAAAACTCCAGTGATCACTGAATACATAATGACAGATTTATATAATTAAATGAATAAACTTTAAACCAGTGAATGGTATTTTATGTGTGAAGCCAAAATGATTGCTCAATACTGAAGGGTCATTGAGTTCTTAATCATGGATATGAACAAAAAAATGAATGAATAAAGAGATAATTTCTCATAATTAACCCCTAGAGAGATAACAAATCGATATCAACATTGATTCAAAGAAAGAAATAAAGGAAGGAAGGAAGGAAGAAAGAAATCAAGAGAGACAATTTAAAACCAACAAGGTGGATCCAGACTCCACTCTTCCAGGAGTAGCAAAAGGCAGATTTGTATAATGAAATAATCAGATATTTAGATCGTCTGTCACACTTGAGTCACACAAGGTGACACCAAACTTCAGGTATCACAGATTATATAATGAAAGAATTTAATAATTACATCTTTAAATATGTAAGTCTTTGAGCTTTTTTTTTTTGTATCTTCAAATCCTGGGCAGACTTGACAGATATGGAAATGTATGCTGTCATCAAGGATTTTTAAAATGCCATAAGTTAATCGTCAGATAATCATACTGTCTTGCATGATGAATTCTGTTGGCCTGACATCATCACCAGCACCTGAATCTCTGTTGTGGTGCTGCAGGATCTGAGATAATGGGCCCAATCCAGGCTTAGAAGTAGTAACCAAGACATTGTTATCAGCTGAAAAAAATGGCTGCAGCTGGGGCATAACCAGCATATCTTCGAGAGAGATGTTCTTCTGTGTTCTGGGTCGTCATCATTTTGCCAGGTCTCGGAGATGGTGTTGACCTCCTAGTGCCACTACTTCTACTCATGGTAGATCACACCCGATGTGAAGATGTGGCCAGGGCCAGGGCCAGGGCCAGGTGCAGGGCCAGGGCCAGGGCCAGGTGCAGGGCCAGGGACACGTGCAGGGCCAGGGCCAGGGCCAGGGCCAGGGCCAGGTGCAGGGCCAGCGCCAGGGCCAGTACAGGGCCAGGGCCAGGGTCAGGGCCATGGCCAGGGCAAGGGACAGGACCACGGCCAGGGCAAGGGACAGGGCCAGGTGCAGGGCCAGGGCCAGGTGCAGGGCAAGGGCCAGGTACAGGGCCAAGACCAGGGCCAGGGCCAGGTGCAGGGCCAGGGCTAGGGCCAGGGCCAGGGCCAGTGCCAGGTCCAGTGCCAGGGCCAGGGCCAGGGCCAGGTGCAGGTGCAGGTCCAGGGCCAGGTCCAGGGTCAGGGCCAGGGCCTGGTGCAGGGCCAGGGCCAGGACAAGATGCAGGGCCAGGGCCAGGGCCAGGTGCAGGGCCAGGTCCAGGGCCAGGTGCAGAGTTAGATGCAGGGCCAGGGCCAGGGCCAGGTGCAGGGCCAGGGCCATGTGCAGAGCCAGGTGCAGGGCCAGGCTCAGGGTCAGGTGCAGGGCCAGTGACAGGGCCATGGCCAGGTGCAAGGCCAGGGCCAGGGCCAGGTGCAGGGCCAGTGCCAGGTGCAGGGGAGGGCCAGGGGCAGGGCCAGGTGCAGGGCTAGGTCCAGGGCCAGGGCCAGGTGCAGGGCCAGGGCCCAGGCCCAGGGCCAGGTGCAGTGACCAGGGACAGGTGCAGGGTCAGGGCCAGGTGCAGGGCCAGGGCCAGATGCAGGGACAGGACCAGGGCCAGGGCCAGTACAGGGCCAGGGTCAGGGCCACGGCCAGGGCCAGGTGCAGGGACAGGGCCAGGTGCAGGGCAAGGGCCAGGGCCAGGGCCAGTACAGGGCCAGGGTCAGGGCCACGGCCAGGGCCAGGTGCAGGGACAGGGCCAGGTGCAGGGCAAGGGCCAGGTGCAGGGCCAGGGCCAGATGCAGGGACAGGACCAGGGCCAGGGCCAGTACAGGGCCAGGGTCAGGGCCACGGCCAGGGCCAGGTGCAGGGACAGGACCGGGCCAGGGCCGTCGGGCCAGGGTCGGCCCCCGGGCCAGGTGCAGGGCAGGGCCAGGTGCAGGGCAGGGCCAGGTGCAGGGCGGCAAGACCAGGGCCAGGGCCAGGTGCAGGTCCAGGGCCAGGTGCAGTGCCAGGTGCAGTGCCAGGTCCAGGGCCAGGTGCAGGGCCAGGGCCAGGACCAGGTACATGGCCATTGCCAGGTCCAGGTCCAGGGCCAGAGACAGGTGCAGTGCCAGGGCCAGGTGCAGGGCCAGGTGCAGGGCCAGGGCCAGGGTCAGGGCCTGGGCCAGGTGCAGATTAATCTATCACAACTATTATTCTCTCTTCCTAGTTAGATATATTAGGTACTAGACTTACGTTTTCCAGCTTAGGACAACTCTATTGTAAACTCCATTATGCCCTCACCCTAGGACTAGATATGTAGGTCATTTTGTTCTCGATTTTCCTTTTCTTGGAGCACACTTGTTATTCAGTTTTGTATACAGTTTTGTATTAAGCCTAAATCTTTTCTTTACACTAAAATGGGAATTGTAGTGAGATAGTCCTTCTGTGGCACTGACCACGCCCACTGGGGGGTGGATCCATGGGCGGAAGTGACCTGTGGAAGGAGGTCGGAGGGGGCCAGGAAGGTGCTCTCTTTCTGGTGTGACTCGGACAGGAGAGGATCGGGTTGAATTTCCTGGTGTTCATCTGTCTAGGTTGTAAGTTATTTCTCCCTGAATAAACATCTATTCGGCCTATTTGTTTATCCTGATCCTTATTTACCGCAATACAACCCTATACAGATGATCCCTCTGAGAAATCCCTTCATGTCCAGGACCTTATCTGAGGTACCCCAGAAAGCGCAGGATTGGACCTCTGTTCTGCCACCTGTGTAATATAAACGCCACAAATGGACACTCAAGCCTTGAGAACAGGTATCTTTGGGCCACTTCCCCCAGGAACAATAGGGTTATTTTTAGGACGCAGTAGTGCCTTGTTGAAAGGAATTAGAGTTATTCCAGGAATAGTAGATTCAGACTTTCAAGGAGAAATAAAAATCATGTTTAGGCCAGAAATGGGGGTATTAATGATACCACAGGGTGCTCAGATAGTGCAATTGGTTCTTCTCCCTATGTTCAAAACCAACAATCCCTTTTTAAAGGACATCAGGGAATCTGCTGGTTTTGGGTCCACAGGCCCCATGGGTGCCTTTTGGGTTTCAACTCTTGAACAGCGCCCCATGCTCACCATTACCATACAAGGTAGATGATTTTCTGGACTTGGGGACACAGGGACGGACTCCTCAGTAATAGCAAAAACATTGGCCACAAGCATGGCCTCTTCAGCCAGCCTCCACTCATTTACAAGGAGTGGGAAATGCTGTACTCCAGAAAGTAGTACTCAGTTTCTTAAATGGTCAGTTGATGAAGGACATACAGGAATTTTTCAGCCTTTTGTATTAAGTCATATACCTGTTAATCTTTGGGGGGAGAGATGTGCTTCAGGCCACAGGAGCAGTCCTTACTACTGAGCCTGTTAAAAATATGCTGGCTGACCAAGGTTATGTACAAGGAAAAAGACTGGGTAAATTCCTACAAGATGACCCTCAGTCTGTTGCATCCAAAATTTAATTATCAAAAGAGCCGGAGATCGCTCTGGGCTGGGAAATTTTCCCTAGGGGCTATTGCTATGCAGCCTGGTCCCATTTCTATTATCTGGAAAACTGATAACCCACTGTGGGTGGAGCAATGGCCCTTATCTATTGAGAAGTTACAGGCTGCACATCAACTTGTAAAGGAACAAATAGAGGCAGGACATATTGTTCCTTCCACTTCCCCATGGAATACCCCAATCTTTGTTATGAAGAAAAAATCTGGAAAATGGAGACTCCTACAAGATAATCCGAGCTGTTAATGATTGTATGCAAATTATGGGAGCAACACAACCTGGCTTGCCTTACCCTGTGGGTATTCCTCAAGGCTATCATTATTAGTTATAGACCTAAAAGATTGCTTTTTTAGCATTCCTTTACATCCTCAGGATAGTGAGCGATTTGCATTTAGCATTCCTTCTATTAACTTTAAAGAGCCCTATAAAAGATATCAATGGGTGGTCTTGCCTCAAGGAATGGCCAATAGTCCCACTATTTGTCAAATTTATGTATCATTGGCCATTGCCCCCATTAGAGAGAAATTTCAATCCCTATATATTATACATATGATATTCTTTTAGCCGGCCTTGATTCTAAGGAAATGAATGAGGCTTTTGGGGAATTGCAACATAATCTTCAATTAGCGGGTTTAAGATTAGCCCCAGAAAAGGGGCAAAAAGAATTTCCCTATCAATACCTGTGTCATCATTTGTTATTTTCTGGTATCCGTCCTCAAAAAATTACTTTAAGGCTGGATAATCTGACCACCCTTTATGATTTTCAAAAATTATTGGAAGACATAAATTGGATTCGATCTAGTTTGGCCCTACACACTGGGCAGCTTAGACCATTATTTGATATTTTACAAGGAGATTCTGATCCCACTTCTTCATGCACCTTAACGCCTGCTGTGGGAGAATGTATACAGCTTATGCAAAAATGTCTCCAGTCTTCATATTTAAATTATATTGACTATTCTCAGAACTTGATGTTATTAGTCTTTGCTTCATCGTATTCCCCTACTGCGGTATTTTGGCAAACTGGTCCTATATTATGGGTGCATGAACATGCATGCCCAAGAAAGACTGTTAGATCTTATCCTCAGGCAATGCTTTCTATTATTCAAACGGCATACAAAATTAGTATTCAAGTTTTTGGCAAGATGCCAGATGTAATTGTTGCTCCCTATACTCAACAACAGATACAATGGTTTCAACAGTTTAATGAGGAGTGGGCACATTTCTTGTGTTCCACACCCTGCTGCTTTGATAGTCATTTTCCTTCCAGTAAGTTAGCTCATTGTTTTAAAAATCACCCTGTGTGTTTCCCCAAGTTTATTTCCCAAAATCCTCTGAAGGGGGCCCGTAATGTATTTACAGATGGATGGCTCTTCAAATGGTTGTGCAGTAGTTGTTTCTTTTCCCATTATCAAACGCTCTATACTTAAAGTGAAGTCTGCACAATTCGCGGAACTAGCTGCAATACAATTAGCCCTTCAACATTTTTCTGATGAGCCATTTAACTTATACACGGATAGTAAATATGTATATCATATATTGGCTCCCTTAGAAACTGCTGCTTATATATCTCCAGTGTCTCATGTACAAGAACATTTACTAGCCATACAAAGCCTACTATGGAGGCTCTCTCATCCAATTTTTGTAGGATATCTCCGAGCGCATTATGGTTTGCCTAGCCCTTTAAGTGAAGAAAATGCCATTGTTGATTTTAATACTAAAAGAGGTAGTACCATCATAATGATGAGAGAATCTGGTTATGAAGCAGCCTGCAAAGCTCATACAACCTTCCACCTTAATACAGGGTCACTTAAATTCCGTTTTAAAATTACTAGAGACCAAGCTATTGATATAGTTAAGAATTGGCCCCTATGTGCAGAGTTCTTACCTGTTCCACACCTTGGAGTTAACCCCTGTGGTGTCACACCTAATGATATCTATCAGATGGATGTTACTCATGTTCCTTCCTTTGGTCGACTACAATTTGTTCAAGTATCTGTGGATACCCATTCTCATCTCATATTTTCCTGTGTTCATACTGGAGAAAGGCTTAAGGATGTTAAGAGCCATTTTTTACAAGCCTATGCTTATATGGGAATGCCCAGACAATTAAAACCTGATAATGGCCCTGCTTATACAAGTCAGGGTTTTAACGCTTTTTGCAAAAAAAAAAAAAAAAAAAAAAAAAATTATCTCACGTAAGATGGATATCCCTTATAATCCTCAGGGTCAGGCCATGGTGGAACATGCACATTTCACAATTAAAGCCTATCTTCATAAAACAAAACAGGGGGGAGTTTACAGGATCTCCTCATAATCACCTTTCTCTTGTCATTTATATTTTAAATTTTTTATCTATCGATCTGTGGCCAACAGGCATTGGGGCCCTGGGTCATCTGACTATGGCTCAGTTATGTGTAAGAGTGTCACTACTGCAAAATGGGGAGGCCCTGACCCAGTTCTAGTATGGTCTCGAAGGTCAGTTTGTGTGTTTCCACAAGACGCAGATAACCCTGTTTGGGTGCCTGAGTGGCTGATTCGCCATGTGCAGAGGGATGGTGATTTAACAGCCAGAAAGAAGGTCTGATGGTTCTTCAAGAATCTACCTATCCTGATGCCAGTGGGTCTGAATAGCCATATGTGGCCTTTTTCCCAGACCATTAATTATAGTTTGGATCAAGTGGCTATAAATTTATACTTTTATACAAAGGACAAGAATTTCAATTTCATCTCAGGTACTGTATTCTGGTTCCATTCTTATTGTTGTAAACAATGCTAATAATTTTGGAGGAAGTTTCAATTGTTCTCAGCAGGTCTGCCAAGTGTGACAGCTGTTGCGGGGACGTACCCAGGTGTGCAGCACAGAGGATAGGAGATTCCGGGATCATGGCTGCCAATGCTGCCTTTACCACTGAAGCAACAGTTTCTACCATAGCCCTCTCCCAATCTGTAAATACTGCAAGACAGTGGATCAACTATCAGGTGATTTGGCTTAAGTCTTAGCCACCCAAATCACACTTTATTATCTAGTACAAATTGGCATTTTTAAAATAATTTACAAACTAACCTCCTATAGGAACACTTGAATTTTTGTGAGAAGCTCATATGGCTTCTTGTTCTGTCTTTCACACATATCTGTGTTAATTCATCATTTTTCTCCAGAAATCCTGGAGTGATCAGTTTTTAAGTTATACACATGCTTTAGCCATGCAGATCATTAACATCTATGAAACCTGAGTGCCACTTGCTAATGCAGAAAGCTTTTTACAAGGACTTCAACTTGTGGGCAGATCATTGGGGTTTGTAGGCCTTGCACTTTGTGCTATTTTGCCACAGCACTAAAGAGGCCCGGGCCAACTTTCTAAGAAGACAGATACTGTCTTTGACTCAAGAGAAAAGGCCTCTGCCCACATGTGGCTGAACAAACTATTCACCAGTGAAGGGTAACGCAGAGGGGGCAAATGTCTAACCTAAGACATGTAGGTTACGGGCCTGGGTGACCTCTCCAATGATGGGTAAGGAATTATGCTGATGTTCTCTATCACCTAAGGCAGGTGTTAGTTTATATTATGAGAAAGGGGGACCTGTAGGGCCCTGCATGGACCCCTGAGGCACCTTGAGCTAGCCTGAAGCAATTGGCGGGAACCCCTTGCCCCGAGGCTTTTGTTGGTAGTCTTCCCGTTTTGATGACACACACCTGGTGACAACACACACCTGGTAGGGAGGAGCTAAACTTCCTATAATTTTTCTACTGTGCTGTGAGTCAGTATTTAAGCCCATTCTTTCCCCACTATTATTGTTGTTGTTGTTCGTCTCCACCGTTATTGTTTCGCGGGTTCTTTCCCTTCTTTTTACTTTTATTTTTTCCTCCTTCATGTTTTCTCCCTGCACGCCCTGCCCATGCCTGTGTCCCCCCTCACATACATGACCTGGCCCAAGTCAAAGAACAGAAAATAACAACAAACAACTAAAAATAAACATGCATATCATACATGTAACATAGGTGGAGCAAGTGCAAATATGTAACCCACATATATAACCCAACCGCCAATGTATCGACCACGTATTTATTTCCCCTCCAACCCCAACCACACCCTGGTAAAGCAAATATAAACATGCTATCCATTTGAATTCATGTGTTTACTGCATGTCCTCATGTTAATTACATGAACCCGTATGTAAACTCTGAGGGCTCCTATGTTTGCTGCAGCGGCTCAGATGTTGCCCACATGACTTTGCAAGTTACTTACATGCTAAGTATGTGACACCAATGCAAACTACCCATTTATACATGCTAGCTACATGGGATCTCACAGTAAGTACATGAAGCAATAATGTAAGTACATCATCATGTATGGTAAAGACATGAATACCATGTTGTGCACATGGGCTCACATGTTAACTAAAAGGGATCACATGTCAAATACACAGGCTCACATGTTAACTACACGGGATCACATGCCATGTACATAGGTTCCAATGCACACTGCACTGGCTCACATGGAAACACCATGACTCCATACGTGAACTGCATGTAATGGAGGCGGCGCCAGCCGGGATGTCATGTGTACACGCGACATACATAAGTGTTGTGGAGCTGGCGCATTAGGATCACAGAAGCCACAGGCATGACATGCTTGTAAAACAAATGACAAGCATGTAAATCACAGGGACTTCATTTATTCAGCTACATACATGTGTGCACACATGCCTGTTCACCAGAAGCGGCCCTCGCGGCGCAGGAAGCTTATGGCGTCGCAGAAGCCATCATGGTACAGAGGCTCCAGGCTTCCACGGGACGGCGGGAAGAGTGCTCGGGCCAGGCGGGCAAAATTGGCGGTGGAGATCTAGGCGGGGCCGGAAATGAGTGTGGGTGGAGACGGAAGTGTGTGTGGGCTGGGCTGGAAGTGAGGTTGGTGTGAGCATGCTGTGACAGGAGTGGCCACGGAAGCCCCACACGGCTCACCTCCACATCCTGTCCAGTCACGTGCACGCACAAGCCAAGACCTTGGCCATGGTGGCTGGGGCGAGATGTCATGGCATCCACAGAATGGGGATACGGTGAGGGTGCTACCACCAGGGGGCAGGGGGAGGCTGCACGAGAGGGCGCCATCTGCCCAGGCCTGGGGAGATGGGGGGCCGGGAGACAAGTGAGGAATCGCGACAATATACACGCGTGTTCGGGGTCACACACGTGTGACCACACCCACCCACCCCACCCCTTACCGCCCCGCCCACCTGACCCTGGAACTCCATGGGCTTCAGCCCTGAGTAGATGGGGATGAAGCAGCTGGCGAGAAGGACCTGTACATGAGGGGGAAACATAGGACACGCATGAGGGTAAACGTGGGACACACATGAGCAAAACGATACACGTATGTGCAAACATGCGACACTCATGTGCAAACACAGATGAAACATACATGTAGGAAACACGGAACATGACACATTCTTACACTTGCGGCCCCGCCCCCTCACCTGTACGAGGTCCTCACGGGTCGGGAACTGGAACACAAGGCGGTTCTGTAATGTGTTCACCACAGTCAAGGACACATAGAGCCAGCCCTGCACCAGGACATGAGCATGGGCTGGCAAGATCCAGTCCAGGCCATCCCTGATGGTGCGGGGGAGGGGGGACACATGTGACCTGTGACCCCTGACATGGGATCCACATGCGTGACCCGTGACATGTAACATGTACCATGTGATGTGTGCCCAACACCACCTCCCTTATACCCCCCCCATGCACCTCAGCCGCTCCATGAGGTAGAAGCTGGGTGTGGCCGTGCCCAGTGGTTGCTGCCTGGCATCCTCGGCCAGGCTGTGTGCGAAAGCCTGTGCAGGCCTGTGGGAAGGGTGGGAACCACACACGTGACCCCCGACATGTAACATGTCACATATTGCCCCGCCCACACACACCTCCAGCTGCTCAGGGGAAGTCAGCAGCACTGCTGCATCCAGGGCCCCCCCTGATGCCCCTGCATAGCCCCTGACATCACCCAGCAGCCCCGCCCCATGTGCCTACAGCCCGGCAGCCACGCCCAGGTGGTAAATGCCCAGGAAGCCACAGGCCCTGAAAGACAGGTGCAAGGGCGGGGTCATCCGGGGCGGGGCGGAGCCTATGGGGCCTGTGGGCGGAGTTTCCGGGGGAAGGATGGGGTCACGTGAGGAAAGGAAGCCATGCCCCCTCAAAAAAGAATGACAGAAATGGCACCTCTGTCTTCACTGCTGCTCTCCGGGACTACGTTTCCCAGGAGGCTGCGCAGTGGACCTTGTTCCCTGTGACGTCACTGGCCGGCAATATCCCCTCAGCTTCCCACACTGTGGAATTTTCCCAGCAGTCTCGGAGCCCCGCCCATCTCAGGGTGGAAGGGGACTATGATTCCCAGCATCCTTTGCTACGCCTACAGTGGTCACTGTTTGTGTCCTCACTGGTGCGCCAGCACCCTTCAGTGTACTATCAAGATGGCGGCTTCTCTGTATGAAGCCTCTGTTCCTAAGGCCACTGCCAGGGACTATAACTCCCTGCATGCACTGCAGGGCCGGGCTGGGCGGTCGCTCTGTGTGTGATGGCACAGGGCGGCGCCTTCTCCCTCAGCGTCTACAGCAATGGCGTCATTGCATTCTTTCTCACAGATTTGAGGAAGAAAAAGAATGAATAAAGAGATAATTTCTCATAATTCATCCATAGAGAGATAACAAAATGATATCAACATTGATATCAAGAAATAAATAAATAATGAAATCACAAGAGACAGTTTAACACCAACATAGTGGATGCAGACTCCCCTCTTCCTGGAGTAGAAAAAGACAGATTTGAATAATGAAATAATCAGATAGTTAGGTCGTCTGTCACACTTGAGTCACACAAGGTGGCACCAAACTTCAGGGTTCCCAGATTATATAATGAAACAATTTAATAATTACATCTTTAAATATGTAAGTCATTGACCTTTTTTGTATCATCAATTCATGGGCAGACTTGCCAGATATAGAAAAGTATGCTGTCATCATGCATTTTAAAAATTCCATAGGTTAATCATCAGATCATCATACTGTCTTGCCTGAAGAATTCTGCTGGCCTGCCATCATGACCAGCACCCGAATCTCTGTTGTGGTGCGGCAGGAACTGAGATAATGGGCCCAATCCTGGTGTAGCAGTAGTAGCCAAAATGTTGATATCAGCTGAAATGATGGCGGCAGCAGGGGCAACACCAGCAGAGCGGAAAGAGAGATGTTCTTCAGTGTTCTGGGTCATCATCCTTTTGTCAGGTCTCGGTGATGGTGCCGACCTCCTTGTGCCACAACTTCTTCTCATCGTAGGTCACAACTGATGTGAAGCTGTGGAGGACGAGCAGGTAGTCAACACCCAGACCACCATGCTGGCCTTGGTGAAGTCCTTTTACTTCTCAGAGGGCACCACGCAGTCTTCTGGACTCTTATCACCCAGCATCCCTAGTACTCTGTGAGATGCATAGATCATTCAGAAAATGCTCTACTCGTGTCTACAACTTTCCTAACCTTGTCCCTGACAGATATTTGCACCCTTATCATAATCAGTGATGGCACTTTCTGTCGTTTACATAATTTAAAGAAATAAATAAATAAGTCAGTAATAGCTAACTGTCACAATAAAGAGGTTATGTAGCATTTAACTGGAAGGGAAGCATGGCCAGACTCCGCTCATGAAGGAGGTCATCATCACCATTTAAACAATGAAACATCTCAGAGTTGAGTCATAAAATTCAACATCATGCACACCTGAGAAATTACTGTAGATCAGAAATTACATTTGTTCCCAGAAACTCAACTTTCTGAATCACACCATTGTTGTGGATGGTAGGTAAATGGTAATAGCACTCTGATCACGTATTGCTGAATGAAGATCCCCATCACCTCTTTTTAAAAGTTTCTAAGCTTTGTGTAAATCATGTAAGAAAACCTGAATTTTGAATGAGATGTTCATAAATTCCAGAAGCCAAACTTACAGTTTATCAGTGAATGTCCCCACAAAACACAAAAGCAACCCTGTGGTACACAAAGGTGTCACCTGGTCTCAACTTTTCCATCTGGCAGAAAAAATTTTCTGTATACGAAAACTGGAACTTTAGGGCACACCAGGCTTTAATGTTCACTGTGACCTATTTGTGACCCCTTCAGCAGCTTATAAAAGACATTTTCTATTGGATGAGGATGGGGCTGGTTACTCTTTAAAAATTAGGGGTGTCTCCTTTATCATGTTTTGGAGATAACTGTCTGCACAAGACTGGAGATCAAATGTGTATTTTAGTATCCTAATCTGTAACAGACCTGGTTACTGTACTACTCATCTTTGGGTTATTTTTTAGGCATCACTCCCTCAGCTAAATTCTATTTTGTGTTACTCAGTATCCTGTAAGAATTGGTAAATATTTTGTAACAACAATTCTAATTTTTCTCATCATAGCTTATTGGTGGAGGATTATCCAACACAAGAATGTCATTTATGTATGACTTTAGTGGCCCATGCCTTTAATCCCAGCACTACAAAGGCATAGGAAGGCATATCTCTATGAGCTTGGGGCTAACCTGCTCTACAGAGCAAGTCCCAGGTCAATTTCCTAACCTTTACAAAGAAACACTTTATTTGAAACAAAAAAATCAATAAACCCAGGAACAAAAATATATAAATTAAATAAATATAAAAAAATAAATTAAATTATTGCCATTTCCAGGATATACCAAATTGACTCCAAATGGGGAATATCCCTTAGCCTACAGCCATGAGAGAAGGCCCTACCACAAAGGGAAGATTGTTATGATACCTCTTGGTAGGCTGATCTTCCTAGGGAGTGGATAGGGGATGTGATGGGGGAGAGGGGCCTGTGGGGGGGTATGAGAGGATGGGAGGGAGAGGGAGCTGAGATCTATAAGAAAATAAGATGTTCTTATTAAGATTTTTAAAGTAAAATATAAATAAATATAAATATATAAAGAAATAAAAAGAATGCCATCTACAGTATGTATAAAATTAACTCCTAATTCATCTTATACTGAAATGTTAGATGTGAAGTTAAGAACATCTTGAATGCACTGGGCAAACTGTGCCCCTCCATGTACTGATACTTCCCTTCCATATTCAGGAAAAGCATGTTGGTGTTGACTACAAAAATGTTTAAACACAAAGCTCCCTTATTGAAATGCATTCCTCTTATTAAGCCCCAAATTAAAGTAATCACATTCTGCACCCTGATCTGCATAACTTCTAGGACTACATGGTATCTCATGGAAATTTGAATGAGTCATTAGGTTTCCAACCAGTCTCAGGGAGTCCCTGCTTCACAGTCTCTGCCTCTAAATACCATGCTCTTCATCTTAGGATAGCATTCCCTTGCTTACCATTCTATGTCTTCCTTGCTCTTCCATGCCCTCACAGTTCCTACAGCAGCACTCACAGCAGAGCAACCAATCCAATGGTGCCTGCTGTGCTATAAAATCAAACCTGCAGCATGGCTCCAAAAATTTCCTGTAAAACCTTAGATTGGCCTGTGGGCTCAGATTCCCTGATTGGCTAGTGATTCTTGGTTGACAAGAGTAATTCCTCAATGGTTAGAGTGTTCTTAAAGCCAAAGCAGAAACATGCATTTTTTTTTTTTTTTTTTTTTTTTATTTATTTATTTATTTATTTATTTATTTTGGTTTTTCAAGACAGGGTTTGGCTGTGTAGTAATTCCTGTCTTGGAACAAACTTTATAAACCAGGCTGGATAATTCAAAATCTTAATTATTATTATTATGATGAGGAGGACTGAGCATGATTATGATTACAACTGTAACTACTACTACTCTTGTCATTTTGTAGTAGATTTTTCTCATTAATTAATTTTATTTTCTTTATTGATTTTCCAACACATATTTTCAATACTGGCTGTCCTGGAACTCTATCTGCAGTTCAGGCAGCCCAAAATATTAAAAAAATTAAAGAGACTTTAGGAAATAAAAGGTGTTTGTTCTATGGCTTCTTGCTCAGATCAGAAGAACGGTGGATCAATTGGAAATTACATTGTACATATAGACCCCAGAGTTTAGAACAGGTAGAAACAATGAATAGAACCATTAAGGTGGCTTTATTCAATTTAATGCTTGAAACTGGCTCTACAAACTGAGTACAACTCCTGACACTAGCCAGGGCCAGGGCCAGGGCCTGGGCCAAGGCCTGGGCCAGAGCCTGGGCCAGATCAGCCAGGGCTAAGTCCAGATCATCCAGGGCTAAGTCCAGAACGGCCAGGGCCAGAAATCCAAGGGCAAAGGCAACAAAGGCTAGGGCCAGAACGGCAAGGGCCAGGGCCAGAAATTTCTATACAAGAACCCAGGACCTGAAAGACCAGGGTCAGGGCAAGAAAAGCCAGAGCAAGAAAGGCCAGTGCTAGAATGGCCAGGGCAAGGGCCAGAATGGCCATGGCTTGTACGACCAGGGCCAGGGCCAGTACGGCAAGAGCCAGAACGACCTGGGTAAGGGTCAGAACGGCCAGGGTGAGGAACATGGCCAGGGCCAGTGCCAGGGCCAAGGACAGAACAGCCAGGGCCAGGGCCAGGGCAAGGGCCAGGGCCAGGGCCAGAACAGCCAGGGCCAGGGCCAGATCGACCAGGGCCAGAACGACCAGGGTAATGGTCAGAACGGCCAGAGCCAGGGCCAATATCAGGGACAGGTCCAGTGCCAGGGACAGGGAAAGAACAGCAAGGGACAGGGCCAGTGACAGGGCAAAAGCCAGGGCCAGGTTCAGGGCCAGGGACAGAATGGCCAGGGACAGAACCAGGGTGAGAAAGGCCAGGGCCAGAATGGCCAGGGCCATAAATGCCAAGGACAGATCGTTCAAGGCCAGGGCCAGAATGGCCAGGGACAGAACATAAATAGATCTTTACATCAGCGATAGGTTTAGGACTTTGGTGCCATCTCATCAGGGTTAATATAAAATGCCCACTAGTTAATTATCAATTTAATTTTCTAAATTCCTCATTATTCCAGGAAGAAATCAGTGTGACTACTCCATGTGAGATTTAAGTATGCACCACCATGACATTATTCAATCATTTTTCATTATATATTCATTATTTAAATCGATGAAGGTGTTGTCCTTCTAGACTGGAGTAGGGCCATTCTCCATGGGAGTTAATCACGTGGCATTATTTAATTAGCTAAGTACTACTTCCTTGGCAATCACTGGAGTTGGGTTCCATCTTATGAAAGTTAAGTATGGAGGACTATCCAATTATTAACTCATTTGATTGTGTAAGTAATGATGGTGCCATCCGTCATTTGGCTTCTGTGGGATTGATACAGCAGGAGATCGGTACCAGAAGCAGTGCCCACAGAATGGGGGACACTGCCTTATACGGTGATTACTGGTTATGTAATAGTAGATTTTTAACAATTGAATGATTACACGATCAAAAAAAAAAAAAACTGTACTGTTTCACATCAACGGATTCTGAGACGTTGCAACAGAACTGACCCATGAAGGACACAGTGACCGCCGATTTTAAAAATGGAATAACTGAATAATCTCCTGATCAGGTAATCTCATCTAATGAACTCTGTCGGGCTGATTACATGACACACCACCAACAATAAATCACTCTAAATAACCATATTAGAAAGCAGGATACAGGACTGCATAGAGAACAGTCAATTGAGGAATCCAAAATGACTGAAAGAAACATAAGACACTGCTCAAAATCCTTAAATATCAGCCTAATGCAAATCTACACAACTCTGAGAAACCATGGGGCGTCAAGCTCCTCTAATGGTAAGAGGATGAAGAGGAATTTATTTTATTTTCAAGAAAGGGAAAAGGATTATGGTAGAGGCGATTAACTGTATTGTTTCCATTCTAGAAATTAGCAAATTGAAGCATAGAAAACAGGTTTAAAATTCTCATCATTGTACTTGAATGGCACAATGATTCTTTCGTTTTCATGCTTATGTCACTACAGGCATGTTGTAGCTTGAGAGACGGGTAAATATGTAGAACTCAAAAGAAAGAGCCCTGCTTTGTTTTTGTGAGAAACTCAGTGAGGCTGTAGGGTAAGTTCACCGGTGGGTATACTCCTTTTAGCCTGTGGGAGGGGCACTAGAATGTGACAGAATGTTGGTTCATAAATGTTGCCTGGGAACTCTCCTTGCATTCTGTATCCTGGTATCGTGGGCTAAGGACGAGAGAGCAGCTTCGAGAAAGTGTTATCATGGGACATTACAGTCTGCCAAGATAACTATCTCCTAAACCTCTTCATGACAGCATTTGATTCGCCTAACCAAGTCAGAGCCACACCTCTGGAAGTGTGCCTACAGCTTTTCCTGGTTACCAAATTCAAGATTACCTAATCATCAGAAAACTTAGTCTGTGAAGAAACCGTTCAAAGTCTTTGTTTATGAATACTCTCTCTCCTAAGAAGTCACACTATGGAACAAAAGATAAATAAGACTCACAATTATTCATCAAAAGGTGAGTTTGCAATTGATGACTTCCTTCAGGAAGGTGATAATCCATTTGTTAGAGATGACTTTGTGATTATTGGATTTCAGTCCATCTCTTTTGAGGCAGCCACCTAACATTAAATATGTGATATCTTTTAAAAAGCCTGCATCCACAATGACAGTTCAGCATTTAAACATGTTATTACTCCACTCTGTGATTAAATAACTGATGAACCTGGGAGTTTCTCACAATCATGTGGGAGTCAACGGAGAGTAAATTGTGTGGAGTATGGCAGACCATTTCATCCTCTGATTATGTTGTTATTTGATTATCAAAATAGGACATTAGATAATCCATGATCAGTGGATTCCACAATGTCGGAAACAATTATTGTGGACAATCTAAATATCTATTTTGATGATTAAGGATTTTGAGCAGTGTCTTCTGTTTCTATCAGTCATTTTGGATTCCTCAATTGACTGTTCTGTATTAAGTCCTGTACCCTGCTTTCTAATATGGTTATTTAGAGATATTTATTGTTGGTGGTGTGTCATGTTAACAGCCCGACAGAGTTCATTAGATGAGATTCCATGATCAGGAGATTATTCAGTTATTCCATTTTTAAAATCGGTGGTCACTGTGTCCTTCATGGGTCAATCTTTTGCAACCTCTCAGAAACTGATGATGCGAAACAGTACAGTTTTTTTTTTAATCGTGTAATCATTCGATTGTTAAAAATCTACTATTGCAAAATAAATAATCACTGTATAAGGAAGTGTCTCCCATTCTCTGGCCACTGCTTCTGGTACCGATCTCATGCTGTGTCAATGCCACAGCAGCCAAATGACGGATGACACCATCATTACTTACGTAATCAAATAAGTTAATAATTGGATAGTCCTCCATATATAACTTTCAAAAGATGGTACCAAACTCCAGTGTTTGTCATGGAAGTAGTACTTAGATAATTAAATAATTCCATGTGATTAAGTCCCGTGGAGGTTTGGCCCGACTCCAGTCAAGAAGAACAACATCTTCATCGATATTAATAATTAATATATAATCAAAAATGATTGAAAAATGACATGGTGGTGCATACTTAAATCCCACATGGAGTAGTCAGACTGATCTCTTACTGGAATAATGATGAATTTAAAAAATTAAATTGAATATTAATTAGTGGGCCTTTCATATTAACACTGTTGAGATGGCACCAAAGTCCTCAACCTATCGCTGATGTAAAGCTCTATTAACATAGCTAAATGATGAAGTAATGAGATGATATTACATAATCAACTCCCAAAATCTGACTCCAAAAGGGACTTATGGTCCATAACGTTACCTGTATTTGAAATACGTAAATTAAATGATGAATTATTACTTAATTTCCTAGTTTAACAGTTAAAGAAGTAAGTGTAGTATCAGATGACGTGATAGTCTGGTACAACGGTCTCCCCACAGGAGGCTCAAAACTCCATTGATCACTGAATACATAATGAAAGATTTTCACAATTAAATGAATAAACATTAAGCAAGTGGATGGTGTTTTATGCGTGAAGACTAAATTATTGCTCAATACTGAAGAGACATTGTGTTCTTAATCATAGATTTGAACAAAAAATGAATGAAAAATAGATAGTTTCTCATAATTCACCCCTAGAGAGATAACAAAATGATATCAACATTGATTTAAATAAAGAAAGGAAGAAAGAAAGAAAGAAAGAAAGAAAGAAAGAAAGAAAGAATTCACAAGATACAATTTAACACCAACAAGGTGGATCCCAGACTCCACTCTCCCTGGAGAAGAAAAAGACAGTTTTGAATAATGAAATAATCAGATAGTTAGATCGTCTGTCACACTTGAGTCACACAAGGTGGCGCCAAACTTCAGGGATCACAGATTATATAATGAAAGAATTTAATAATTACATCTTTAAATAAGTAAGCCATTAACATTTTTTTGTATCATCAATTCCTGGGCAGACTTGCCAGGTATGAAAATGGATGCTGTCATCACGCATTTTTAACATGCCATCAGTTAATCGTCAGATAATCATACTGTCTTGCCTGATGAATTCTGTTGGCCTGACCTCATCACAAGCGCCTGAATGTCTGCTGTGGTGCGGCAGGACTTGAGATAGTGGGCCCAATCCTGGCATAGCAGTAGTAGCCACAATGTTGATAACAGCTGAATAGATGGATGCAGCAGGGGCATCAATAGCATAGCTGAGAGAGAGATGTTCTTCCGTGTTCTGCGTCGTGATCCTTTTGCCAGGTCTCGGTTAAGGTGCCGACCTGATAGTGCCACTCCTTCTTCTCATAGTAGAATGCAACCAATGTGAAGATGTAGAGGAAGAGCAGGTAGTCAAGACCCAGACCACCGTGCCAGCCTTGGTGAAGTCCTTGTACTTCTTATTGTCACTCAATCATCCAGCATCCCTCCTACTCTGGTAGATGCATAGATCATTCAGAAAATGCTCTGCTCATGTCTACATCTTTCCTAACTTTGTTCCTGACAGATATTTGCACCCTAACCATAAACGGTGATGTCATTATCGGTCGTTTACATAATTTAAAGAATTTAATAGTCAGTAATACCTAACTGTCCCAATAAATATGTGATGTAGCATTTTACTGGCAGGGAAGCATGTTCAGAATCCAGGCAGGAAGGATGTCATCATCATCAATTGAAAAAATGAATCATAAAATGTGATGATATTGCACATTAACTGCACAAGACAACAGGTCTCTTCATGGATTGGTGGATTATTGTTTACATTACTATAAAAATATTTACATTACTTGGGGATTAACACAGTTTGTCTATTTAAATACATTAATTATGTAATTAGATGATCTGTGGCACCAGATTCCAGGTGTCATGGACGATATAATCATTGTTTTATATAATTAAATAATCAAACAATGAGTTCATGTAACATCATCCACTTCCCTGAGGTGGCTCCAAACAAGGCTCATGAACGATGCTTTCATGATAAATTTAAATATTTTAACTACATAATTGATATTAAGATGCTCTATAATAATTGCCTCCCACATCATTTCACCACAATCCACTGATCATGGATTATCTAACGTCCTATTTTAATAATCAAATAACAATATAATCAGAGGATGAAATATTCTGCCATACTCCACACAATTGAGTATCAGTTGACTCCCATATGATTGTGGGGAACTCCCAGGTTCATCCCTTATTTGATCTCAGAGTAGGGTAGTACCATATTTAAATGCTGAACTGTCATTGTGGATGCAGGGTTTTTAGAAGATATCACATATTTTATGTTGGACGGCTGCCTCAAAAAAGATGGACTGAAATCCAAAAATCCCTAAGTCTACTGTAACAAATGGTTTATCACCTTCCTGAAGAAAGTCAACAATGGCAAACTCACCTTTTGATGAATAATTGTGAGTCTTATTATCTTTTGTTCCATAGTTTCACTTCTTAGGAGAGAGAGTATTCATAATCAGAAGACTTTGTACTGTTTATCCACAGACTACGTTCTCTGATGATTAGGTAATCTTGAATTTGGTAACCAGTAAAAGCTGTAGGCACACTTCCAGAGGTATGGCTATGACTTGGTTAGGTGAATCAAATGCTGTCATGAAAAGTTTTAGGAGATAGTTATCTTGGGAGACTGTAATGTCCCAAGATAACACTTTCTCGAAGCTGCTGTCTCATCCTTGGTCCATGATACCAGGATACAGAATTCAAGGAGGGTTGCCAGGCAACATTTATGAACCAACATTCTGTTACATTCTAGAGCCCCTCCCTCAGGCTTAAAGGAGTATACCCACCGATGAACTAACCCTACAGCCTCACTGAGTTTCTCACAAAAACAAAGCAGGGCTCTTTCTTTTGAGTTCTACATATTTACCCGTCTCTCAAGCTACAACATGCCTATAGTGACATAAGCATGAAAATGAAAGCATCATTGTGCCATTCAAGTACAATGATGAGTATTTTAAACCTGTTTTCTATGCTTCAATTTGCTAATTTCTAGAATGGAATCAATACAGTTAATCGCCTCTACCATAATCCTTTTCTCTTTATTAAAAATAAAATAAACTCCTCTTCATCCTCTTACCATTAGAGGAGCTGGATCCCATGGTTTCTCAGAGTTGTGTAGATTTGCATTAGGCTGATGATTAAGGATTTTGAGCTGTGTCTTCTGTTTCTTTCAGTCATTTTGGATTCCTCAATTGACTCTTCTCTATTAAGTCCTGTACTGTGATTTCTAATATGGTTATTTAGAGTTAATTATTGTTGGTGGTGTGTCATGTTATCAGCCCGACAGAGTTCATTAGATGAGATTCCCTGATCACGAGATTATTCAGTTATTCCATTTTGAAAATCAGTGGTCACTGTGTCCTTCATGGGTCAGTTCTGTTGCAACCTCTCAGAAACTGATGATGCGAAACAGTACAGTTTGTTTTTTTTTTTTTGATCGTGTAATCATTCAATTGTTAAAAATCTACAATTGCGTAATCAGTAATCACTGTATAAGGCAGTGTCTCCCATTCTCTGGCCACTGCTTCTGGTAGCAATCTCCTGCTGTATCAATGCCACAGCACCCAAATGACGGATGACACCATCATTGCTTACACAATCAAATAAGTTAATGATTGGATAGTCCTCCATATTGAAATTTCAAAAGATGGAACCAATCTCCAGTGATTGTCAAGGAAGTAGTACTTAGATAATTAAATAATGCCACGTGATGAACTCCCATGGAGTTTTGGCCTGACTCCAGTCAAGAAGAAGAACATCTTCATCGATTTTAATAATTAATATATGATGAAAAATTATTGAAAAATGATATGGTGGTGCATACTTATATCCCACATGGAGTAGTCAGACTGATCTCTTACTGGAATAATGATATTTTTAAAAAATTAAATTAATTAGTGGGCCTTTTATATTATCACTGATAAGATGGCATCAAAGTCCTAAACATATCGCTGATGTAAAGATCTATTTACATAACTAAATGATGAAGTAATGAGATGACATTACATCATCAACTCCCAAAATCTGACTCCAAAAGGGACTTATGGTCCATAACGTTACCTGTATTTTAAATACGTAAATTAAATGATGAATTATTACTTAATTTCCTAGTTTAACAGTTAAAGAAGTAAGTGTAAGTATTAGATGACGTGATGGTCTGGTACAACGGTCTCCCCTAAGGAGGCTCAAAACTCCAGTGATCACTGAATACATAATGACAGATTTTCATAATTAAATGAATAAACATTAAACAAGTGGATGATGTTTTATGCGTGAAGCCTAAAGGACTGCTCAATACTGAAGAGTCATTGAGTTCTTAATCATAGATTTGAACAAAAAAATGAATGAATAGAGATAGTTTCTCATAATTCACCCCTACAGAGATAACAAAATAATATCAACATAGATTTAAATGAAGGAAGGAAGAAAGAAAGAAAGAAAGAAAGGAAGGAAGGAAGGAAGGAAGGAAGGCAGGATGGAAGGAAAGAAGAAAGGAAGAAAGAAAGAAAGAAAGAAAGAGAGAGAGAGGAAGAAAGAAAGAAAGAAAGAATTCACAAGATACAATTTAACACCAACAAGGTGGATCCAGACTCCACTCTTCCTGGAGTAGAAAAAGACAGATTTGAATAATGAAATAATCTCTCACACTTGAGTCACACAAGGTGGGGCCAAACTTCAGGGATCACAGATTATATAATGAAAGAATTCAATAATTACATCTTTAAATAAGTAAGCCATTGACCTTTTTTTGTATCATCAATTCCTGGGCAGACTTGCCAGGTATGAAACTGTATGCTGTCATCACGCATTTTTAACATGCCATCAGTTAATCTTCAGATAATCATACTGTCATTCCTGATGAATTCTGTTGGCCTGACTTCATCACAAGCGCCTGAATGTCTGCTGTGGTGCGGCAGGACTTGAGATAGTGGGCCCAATCCTGGCATAGCAGTAGTAGCCACAATGTTGATAACAGCTGAATAGATGGATGCAGCAGGGGCATCAATAGCATAGCTGAGAGAGAGATGTTCTTCCGTGTTCTGCGTCGTGATCCTTTTGCCAGGTCTTGGTTAAGGTGCCGACCTGATAGTGCCACTCCTTCTTCTCATAGTAGAATGCAACCAATGTGAAGATGTAGAGGAAGAGCAGGTAGTCAACACCCAGACCACCGTGCCAGCCTTGGTGAAGTCCTTGTACTTCTCATTGTCACTCAATCATCCAGCATCCTTCCTACTCTGGGAGATGCATAGATAATTCAGAAAATGCTCTGCCCATGTCTACATCTTTCCTAACCTTGTCACTGACAGATATTTGCACCCTAACCGTAAACGATGATGTTATTGTCGGTCGTTTACATAACTTAAAGAATTTAATAAGTCCGTAATACATAACTGTCACAATAAATATGTGATGTAGCATTTTACTGGCAGGAAAGCATGTTCAGAATCCAGGCATGAAGGATGTCATCATTATCAATTTAAAAAATGAATCATAAAATGTGATGATGTTGCACATTAACTCCACAAGAGGGAGCTTTACAGGTCTCTTCATGGAATGGTGGATTATTGTTTACATTACTATACAAATATTTACATTATCTTGGGGATTAACACAGATTGTCAATTTAAATTCATTAATTATGTAATTAGATGATCTGTGGCACCAGATTCCAGGTGTCATGGACGATATAATCATTGTTTTATATAATTAAATAATCAAACAATGAGTTCATGTAACATCATCCACTTCCCTGAGGTGGCTCCAAACCAGGCTCATGAACGATGCTGTCGTGATTAATTTAAATATTTTAACTACATAATTGACATTAAGATGGTCTATAATAATTGCCTCCCACATCACGTCACCACAATCCACTGATCATGGATTATCTAATGTCCTATTTTAATAATCAAATTACAATATAATCAGAGGATGAAATATTCTGCCATACTCCACACAATTGAGTCTCAGTTGACTCCCACATGATTGTGGGAAACTCCCAGGTTCATCCCTTATTTAATCGCAGATTTGGGTAGTAACATGTTTAAATGCTGAACTGTCATTGTGTATGCAGCGTTTTTAGAAGATATCACATATTTAATGTTGGACGGCTGCCTCAAAAGAGATGGACTGAAATCCAACAATCCCTAAGTCTACTGTAACAAATGGATTATCACCTTCCTGAAGAAAGTCAACAATGGCAAACTCACCTTTTGATGAATAATTGTGAGTCTTATTATCTTTTGTTCCATAGTTTCACTTCTTAGGAGAGTGAGTATTCATAAACAGAAGACTTTGAACTGTTTATCCACAGACTACGTTCTCTGATGATTAGGTAACCTTGAATTTGGTTATCGTGGTAAATAAGGATCAGGAGAAACAAATAGGCCGAATTGATGTTTATTCAGGGAGAAATAACTTACAACCTAGACAGATTAAACACCAGGAAATTCAACCTGATCCTCTCCTGTCTGAGTCATGCCAGAAAGAGAGCGCCTTCCTGACCCCCTCTGACCTATTTCCACAGGTCACTTTGCCCATGGCTCCACCCACAAAGGGCTTGGTCAGTGCCACAGAACTATCTCACTACAATTCCCCTTTTAGTCTAAAGAAAAGATTAAGGTTGTTAGTTGGGAGCAGTCTTGTAGTTCTCTCGACCTTTCTTTGTGTTCAACTTTATCTTCAAATCAATATTGGCTCCCTCTTTTATGTTCTCTCTCTCTCTGTCTCTGTCTCTCTCTCTCTCTCTCTCTCTCTTGTCTTCCATTCCTAACCAGGCTCAATCCTCCTTGTTGCACATGCCTTCCTTTCCTCCCCCTCATTGTCTCCTACTTCTCTCTCCATTCGCTGTCCTCACCCACATCACCTGAGCTCTGGGGGACTTGTGCCTTCCCAGTTCTGTGAGGGACTTTATATGAATCTCTTAGAATACAACTTGTATCCTAGTTCCTCTGGTGATGTGAATTATAGGCTGGTGATCATTTGATGTATTTCTAAAACCAATATATGAGGGAGTACATACTGTGTTCCTAGTTTTGTGACTGAGTTACCACATTCAGGATGGTTTCTTTAAGTGCTATCCACTTGCCTGCGAATTTCAAGATACCATTATTTTTTCTGCAGATTAGTATTCCATTGTTTAAATGTGCCACATCTTCATTAACCATTCTTCAATTGAGGGGCATCTAGGTTGTTTCCAGGTTCTTGCTATTACAAATAGTGCTGCTATGAACATAGTTGAACAGATGTCTTTGTTGTATGGATGTGAATCCTTTGGGTATATGCCTAAGAGGGGGATTGTCGGGTCCTGTGGTAAAGTATTTCCCATTTTCTTGAGGAACCCCCATACTGATCTCCAACATGGCTGTATGAGTTTGCACTCCCACCAGCAGTGGAGGAGTGTTCCCCTTTCTCCACATCCTCTCCAACATAAGGCATCACTGGCAGGGGTAAGATGGTATCTCAAAGTTGTTTTGATTTGCATTTCCCTGATAGCTAAGGATGTGGAGCATTTTCTTAAGTGTCTTTCAGCCTTTTTGATTTCCTCCATTGAGAATGCTTTCTTCAGTACTGTACCCCATTTTTAATAGGGTTATTTGGTGTTTTGTTGACTAATTTCCTGAGTTCTTTGTGTATTTTGGAGATCAGCCCTTTGTCGTATATAGGATTAGTGAAAATCTTTTCCCAGTCAGTGGGCTGCCGTTTGGTCTTTTCAACTGTGTCCTTTGCCTTACAGAAGCTTCTAAGTTTGAAGAGGTCCCATTTATTAATTGTTTCTTTCAGCGTCTATGCCCCTGGAGTTATATTCAAGAAGCGGTCTCCTATATCAATTTGTTCAAGGGTACCTTCTACTTTCTCTTCTAAGAGGTTCAATGTGGCTGGATTGATGTTGAGGTCTTTGATCCATTTGGACAAATGGCGACAGACATGGGTCTATCTGCAGTCTTCTACACATCCTCATCCAATTGTGCCAGCACCATTTTTTGAAGATGCTGTCTTTGCCCCATTGTATAATTTTAGCTGATTTGTCGAAAATCAGGTGTTCATAGGTGCGTGGATTAATATCAGGATTTTCAATTCGATTCCATTTGTCTACAAAATTCCATTGGCTTAATACAAAACTATATACAAAACAGTGAATAACAAGTGTGTTCTAAGAAAAGGAAAATCGAGAACAAAATGACCTACATATCTAGTCCTAGGGTGAGGGCATAATGGAGTTTACAATAGAGTTGTCCTACGCTGGAAAACATAAGTCTAGTACCTAATATATCTAACTAGGAAGAGAGAATAATAGTTGTGATAGTTTAATCTTCAACCTCATCAAGACCTGAGAAGGAAATTAACAATACTAGAGTAGACAGGAAATGTGGATGGACAACTTCCAAAAG
This sequence comes from Phodopus roborovskii, assembly GCF_943737965.1. Classification (NCBI taxonomy): domain Eukaryota; kingdom Metazoa; phylum Chordata; class Mammalia; order Rodentia; family Cricetidae; genus Phodopus; species Phodopus roborovskii. The sequence goes on along the minus strand of NW_026125797.1, from coordinate 1,040 downwards.
GGGCAGCAAGGACAGAAACAGCAAGCCACCTGAAAAGTCACCCTAGGTCTCACAGCCATGTTGGTATACCCAAATTTGGCTAAGGCCAAGAGAACTTGACAGACCACAACAACAGCAGGGAGGTAGAATTGCTATCTTACCCTGACTTGGCAAGGTCAAGCAGTCTTCTATATTTGTCTCCTGCAAGCACATAGGACTGCATGTCCAAATCAGTGGTCAAGGTGGGGGCAATTCTTTGCCCAACAGGCCATTAGCTGAGGTGAGATTGAAATCCAGCAGGAGCAACAACAGTGTCCAACATATTTTTGGGAAAATGCACGGTGCTGTCAGGAACAACAGTGTCTCATGTCAATGGAGTACTAATATTAAAACATTTAAATGACATGTTCTGCATGTCTATGAAGTGATTGAAGATTAAGCATCTATATCTGACTAATCTCATAGGTACAGGAAATATGAGTGAAGATAATCTGTAATACTCGGGAACTTAGCTAAAATGACTGATTAAAACTTCACTGAGTAAAGCAGGAACAAATACTTAAACAATATAACTACTTATGTACATACATGTAAATCCCTAAAATAGAGATAGAGTATAAGTGTGAAGACAAGAGGTAGAACTATAAAGGGCAGCAAGATAAATATCCCAAATTGTATCATTATACAAAATGTCTTGAATACAAGAAAAGTATACATACATAGAATATGGTAAAAAATAGTGTGCATAACACATTGTAAGTGGAAAGATTTAACACAATATAACAAAATATAAACTTAATTTTACATAGCTCACCACATAAGAATACACAACAATGTAAGCTGTAAAATACTATCTCATTCTTACTCAAATTCTCAGGAAAATAGGCTAATCTACCTATATCCCATCCAAACCATAACTTTCCCAACCATTCCCTATTCTTGTCTAAAAGATAAACCTGAGTGTAAGCATCACCCAATCCCAAATAACTAAAACCAACACAAAGACGATGACTATTATCCCAAAATTCAAAGGATAGGGAAAGGGGGCATCGTTATCTTAA